>NT_166539.1:1583809-1720618 GCF_000002855.4 Aspergillus niger
GGAATTCTAGAGAATACCCCGATTGACTGACTGGACTGACTGAATGAATAATATCACTATTTCAGTGTAACTGTGTTATGTTACTATGTAAGAAACAGTCCGTGTAGTAGGTATGTATAGAAGTAATATCAGCCTAGCGCGGCTGTATCGCTTATTGCTTCACAATTAATGACTCTAGTTTTCTTTTTCTGTGGTTCTTTAAAAGGTGTTTGCTTTGCTTCATTGCTTGTTTGTGGCGGTGATGGTAGGGAGTGACTAACTAGCCCACCAATTAATTACCCTAGTACTCCGTTACTCCGTGGTTAACTAGTTAGCTACTTAATTACTTAGGTATGAATGCCCTGCCAGGCTGCCTGCTCAGCCTCATTTCATGGCCTTTACTTAGGTAGAGGTGTGGCTATGTAAGACACATTGCAGATCTATCTATCTAGTTACTTTCCTTTCCTACTGTCTGCTTTTCGAGTTGCTAACTAACTAACTAGTAACTATGGGGTAAATTGCACTGCACTGCACTTTAGCTCATCTTCTCTTTCCTTTCATATCCTTGTATCCAAAAAGCACTGCAGTACCCCGGCTGTGCTACTTAATTATTTATTTATAGAACATTCACACTTAACTTACTCTACTCCAGTTTCGCTAACAGTTCCGTTCCCACGCTCCCTCCCCCCTAAAATAGATCATTACTCGGCGGTAAGGATCATCATTGTTTATCGGCTATCCCGGTAGGAGGCATCCGGATCAACGAACGCATGTAGAGCGTTTTGGCTTGTGGACTAGGGGAGGGGGGGGATTGGATGGTCATTCTATTTTTTGTATGTAGATTACTTTATGTATGAGGGGGTGGTGGTGCTGATGAGACAGGGGTAAAGCAAACCAGGAGGGTCCTGGCACGTTTCAGCTGGGTAAGTAACTACTACTCGTAGTAGTAGTCTAGCTATGTATGGATTGGTTGGTTGGCTGGCTCGAGAGCTTGAGCATTGGGATTGTTTCACTGCAGATACAGTCGAGGAAAATAGGTGCTTGCTTGCTTGCTTGCTTACTGATTATGTTACTTGGGTAGATAAGTTGACTCAGTATCTTAGGGGAAAGGGGGTAAGATAGGTACATTACAATAGTAGTAGATAACTAACTAATTAGTTTCGAGGATGGATGTGGATATGGGTGGATGTGTGGGGATCGAATCGAGTTCGAGTCTTGTCTTGTCCTTTTGATCCCTTTTTATTTCCCTTCTTCTTGATATTGATTCTCCTGTTTGGAGTGTACATGATTTATTATTGTGAGGGGCTCTGCTTACTTACCAGGTAGTTAGTTAGCTAACTGACTAGCTAGCTAGCACATTTATTCTTAGTAGGTGCTAGTAAGCACAGCAACCTGGTAACTACTAGTAGGTATGTGATGCTGTGTCGATGATGTGCTGGCAATGGCTGGCTCCATTGTCAGTCCCCGTATTAGACGTATTGTAATATACTAGAGTAAGTACGTAAGTTGTGAAATACGCATACCGTATTCATTCTGCTTCCTTCCCCTCGCATGAAATCAGGCCCACCAATGATCAATTTCCCAGCCAGCCATCATCCCTCCAGCATTTCCCGTTCGGGCGGGAACTTCACATCTGAACTTACACAGTCAGTCCGTGTATGCCTATTCCAGTAGGCTGGGGTGATAGAAAGGGAAAATGAAGTTCGGTTACTTGGTTAGTCATATTTGGGGGTTGCATTCCAGATGGGTTAGATGCATCCTGCTGAGTGACGGTGTCATTCTGACCTTCTGTGTCTGAGGGTCTACATAGACTACATCCTTATGTAAACTCGCTGGCTGCTACTAAATTATATCATGAAAATGAGATACCTGGATAATGAGGGGATAGCAGTATACTGCTGTTGAAGGTGATCAGATATCCCATTACGTCACCGACATCCAGTGCACACAAAACAGGTGTAAAGTAAGTCAGAGAGGGAACTGGGAATGATTGAGGGCAAGCCACAGCAGCTGCATGCTGCTGCTGCTCCTCTGGCTAGTGTGTCTGTTACGCCTCGTAGTAACTCCGACAGAGTAATGCAGGGCCCATTCCCTGTGACGGTCTAAGCGGCAGTGGCAAATGCTGGACACTTACTGTCACGGAGTATCCGTATACTTACTTGGTTTAATGGAGCTGATAGTACTACTCCATTCTGATTAGTAGTTGGTAGTGCAGTGCTTGCTTGCCTGCCTTACTGCAAAGTCATCCTATCGTATCGATATGTCTAGCTTCAACCAGAGAGTGACTCGATGTCGAGGCGGCCTTCAGTTTCCACTTCCACATCCACTCGCCGGGGCTCAAAACACGTGGAAACGCCTCGCCAATCATCAACACGAGTTCAGGCTGCCCGGTTGCCCAGCGCGCGCGCGCAGGCGTGTGTATAGCAGATACTCGAATACACACATCCACCTTACCTAACATGCATGACACTGAATGCCCAAGTCATGCTGATGCAGTCGTTTGTCTACAGGGTGTTAGTTGCGCCCGCTTTGAGCTGCTGGCGCGATTGATACTTGTTATTCTCCTTTTCTTTTCCTGTCAATCGAGGTATGTGACTTGACTTTTCCTTGATCGCTCGACGTCTGAACGTCCTGTGCGCATTCTTTCCCCACCTTTTCGATGTACCGGCCCTACAGGAACCTGGTCAGGATGAGCCTTGCTTGATTGGACTATCGCCTGTCTGTCCATAAACGAATCCCAGGTCGGGATACAGTAACGGAAATAACACCCGGTCGGGGGGGTGCGCTAGATAGTCTCGAGAGAAAGCAATGAAGCGATGGATGGACGAACACCCGGGTTGATCAAAGACCATAGTGGATGCCTTGTATGCACTGTGTTCAGACACTAGAGTCTCAAAGAAGCTCTTGAAGAAAAGAGCTGACCGTTCACCCCTTCATTACTGAACTGGAATGATCACAGGGCGGTCCATCCTTTTCTGGGAAGCCGCGGACCAATTATTCCCTCTAGATGAAACCTTTTTCTTTCCTTTTTCTCGTTTCCATTCTCCCCTGCCCTGATCCCACCCCCTCTTCAGTTACTGACTAACGGACGGACTTCGTACTTAATCTTCATCAGCGAGAGAGATCTTCCTAGCCAATAGATCCCTCCCCAGTGGAAGGATCATCTGGTTGGTTTGTCTCGGTTAGAACCTCGGCCGGACTGTAACCTGGAGCTGGGATTTCATGTCCATCGTCATCACCCGCCATATTGATTTTGAATCTCCGCGATCTCTCCATGTCCTGCGACCTTATAATTAATTCCGGCGCTTGAATTTCTCCTTCCATTCAGCTCATCCGTAGCATAGCAATAGTCTACTATTCGGAGTAAGTAAAAATACAACAAAAATAAATCTATAAGGAGCAGTCCGATTGTGACCACTTCCCCCCCGTGACCTACCAGCTTATCCGACCCCGACTAGGAAACTCGTGTGGTTTCTGGACTGTCTGAGATTGGACCATCACCTCCCGATTTGTGCTGCCCGTACCTCTGTATTAAGTTTGGCCTGCACGAGAGCAAGTGCCCTGTCCATGCAGGTTTACCATCTTGCATTCTTTTCTTTTCTTTTTTTTCCCTTTTGTGTTATCTTTGCTTTTGACTTTTTTTTCCTTCTCCTGGCGGTGCGGGATGTCGCGCGGGTTTGCCAACCGGTAATCTGGGAACCACCCTCCGTCCTTCTCCTCCCTCCTCTATTTTTTCTCACCCTACGGGAATTCCCCCTTCCCCTTCCGATCATCCGCCGGAAATAAGAAAGGGTCGAGGCTGGTCGGCGGGTGATCTGCCGTCAAGCTGAACCAGTGGCTCAGCTTTTCAGTTTCATTACTGGATCAAGCAGCGATCCGGTGACAACCCCGGTACCTGGTATTGTCTGAATCATGGGATGCGAGAAACCGTTCGGATGACTGGTAAAGTGTAATCCAAGCAAGGCACACACTCTCTCACTCACTTTCTCTCTCTCTCTGATATCTGATCTCATACGTTCTCCTTCCATTCAGTTAGTAGATCAGTAGACACTCCCGTTTTTTTAACTCTTTCGTCACTTTGTAGAAAAGTCTGGTATTGGTCATCTGCTCGACAATACATCTCTGTTCTGTCCTTTGATTGATCCATTCAATTCTTCTAAAATTCCCGTACCACCTTACTGTCCATTCACTGCCGAACGTGTATTAAACCTGCTTAGGAATCTGCTTCCCTTCCAGTCAGCAGCCAGCCAACAAGGTATTGTTGAGTTAATTAAATTACCGGCCGCGACTCTTCAGAAAATAGTGCGACTCGATATTAAACTTTGGGCACTTTGTGACGTCCTTTCTTGTCCTCTATTGTCTATTCTATATCCGGTGCCGAATCATATGGTTTAAAAACAGAAATAAAATAATATCATCCATGGCTCATGAATTGCTGGCTGCTTTCGCTGCTGCAGCAACCACCCCCATGATGAGGCTCCCCTCCATTGTTATTTGGCTAGTGAGTTAGCCAGGAGAAACGACCCGATCAAGGCAGGCAGCAGGAGACGATAGGAGTGGTTCCAGATGAATGGCCGATGTGACCCATTCTTGTCATCAGTGGGTGGTGGGGACGCTGGGTGGCAGAGGCATGGCCATGGCGTAAGAAAGTAGCTAGACTCCCAGCTAACTACCTAACTAATTGACTAGTGAGCTACAATAAAGGGTGGTCGAACAAGCAGTTCCCGTTTTGTACCACCACCCAGAATGGAGTCAGTCAGTCAGTCCGTCCGTCGTACAACCTGAACAGAAGAGTTACGACAACACGTCCGGGTAAAAAATACCGGCCCCGTAATCGGACCCAAACCCAGGCATCATTCATCATCCTACCTTTCGGGGTTGGGACTTTCTGTTGCCTTTCACAGGCAAAAATGCGAGACAAGAAAAAAAAGGGTTCGTAAAGAAATCTATAATAAAGTGAAACCCGCTGTCATTCCATTATACTTGAGACAACAAAGCCAAAAAAAAAAAGAAATACAAGGGTATGTAGACAATAATATATTTAGGACTATAGTCGAATTGAATAGATAGCAAATGGTGTCTCTCTCCCCTTGTCACTTTTGAATGCATCCCAGGCTTCCCTCGGATCGATCGCTGGTAGGGATCAATTGTTCCAGAAGAAACCGACTTTCATCCATCAAACGCCCCGGGGGAGTTGTAATCCAGATACATACACCACACCTCAACTCAGCACACCCACCCCCGTAAGTCTGCGTAATACACGTTCCATCGCATGCCATCCACTTGAGGACCCCGTCAAGGATCAGACTACCTCCCTTAGTCTTTAGCACCGACACCTGGTCCTCGAGAAGTAAAGTTGGACTCCATACTGTCGGCCGTCTGCCAGACTAGTGGTCGTACTATCTTTCTTCTTTTTTCCCTTTCCTAATATTATTCGTGTATCCCCTTTGATTATTCTTCCGACAAGTCATGCCAGAGTTATGGTCACTACGTTGCCAGGTCAAAGAACAGGGCACCCGCTACCTACCCATTGTAGTACTTAACTCTCTACCATGGGGTAGATAGATGGTGTTAGCCTCGGGCTTACTACACACCTTGCATTCGGCTTTGCCACATTTCCTGCCCGCCTTGTTGTTTATTCTATTTTTCTTTTTTTTTGTTCCCCTCCCCGCTCCAAGAGCTGCTGTCTTTGCAGCCTATCAAACGGAGTTTTTTTTTTTTTTTTTTTTTTTTTTTCTCTTCTCTTTTTTCCTATACCTTGTCGAGTTCAAGGTGCATAGTCTTTTATTACGGTAATAATAGCGGTGCCGGCGGCGGTGGCCAACTCCGCTCTCCCTCCGCGGAAGCAGAGAGGCTATTACGGCAGCAGGCAGGTACCGCAGTGGAAAGGGGAAATAAAATGAAAAAGAAAAAGGCTCGGGAGGAAGATGGAGGTTAGTTTAGCAGCCGTGAGGATGTCGTCGCAGGAGGGATTTGGGAGAGTCTGCAGGTCAACATAAGTGGTAAATTTAATTAGTGATCCGTATGATGGAGGGCCAGGATTGGGATTCTGCTGGTGTTTTGGCTGGGCTAGTGCCTGCCTAACTAACCCAGGGTGTGATAGCGTCCTTGAGAAATGATTGTGAAAATAAATATTCTTTTGGATTATTTTATTTTTATTTTTTCTTTCTGGTTTAGAGGGTCGGGTTGTTCCCTTATTATTCTAGGCTTTATTATTATGATGATGATTATTATTATTATTATAATTTTCGGGTCACTTGGTTAGTGAGTTAACCTTTTTTGACACCCTACTTTACAGGACTCTGGAACCAAAACGAGCAAGGTACCCTGAACGATACCATACCGCTCCTCCCCACTCAATACCTCAATACCTCAACTCACGCCTCTGGTCTTGTCCCGACTGGCACTCTCCGCTCCAAGGCCGCCTTACACTCGCATCCCCCCGTTCCTTTGGCATCATCTCATCTCATCCTTCCCCTTCCCCTTCCCTCTCTTTCTCTTCCCCTCACCCTCCCCTCTTCCTTCTTCCCTCTCCGTCTCTCTTTCTTTCTCTCCCTCCCACGCATCCATTCACACCCACTCTCTCTCTTCACTCTCCGACAACCTTCAAGACCACCCTTCTTGCCATGGGTCTTGTTGGCTTTCACTCTTCGTTTGCTTCCTCTTATGCAGACTTCCTCTCCCTCACTTTCCTGAGTGCCGTTGCTTGATCTTATGGCGTATTGTCTTGACACGCCTTTCCGTGCATTCGGCCGCTGACCTGCAGCTTCTAAGCTGCCAACCGTCTGTATTCCGGATCTCGAATCATTCCCTCCTCTCAATTCCTCTCCTCCGATCGACTCAGACGTATCTCGCCCTCTTCCTCCCTCCCTTCGCCTCGACCTCTTCGATTATCTCTACATTATCCTTTCTGCAACCTACCTCATGCCGGCTCTCGAGGTCCCCGAGTCCGGGTTGTCTCTCTGCCGAGACAACCACGGCAATGATGCTACCACCAAGCCTGTTCAGATTATGCGGCTGAATTTAGCTCAGAGCACTCTTGATGAGCTGATCCAGAGCCTCCGGAACGATCAAACAGCCCGAGTCCGCCTGGGAAAACATGCGACTCTCTACTACGGCTCCAAATCCCAACAATTTCATCCCCTCCCCGAGACGTGTCGATCAGAGCTATATAGCAGTAGCTCCGCGGACAAGGAAAACCTATATTTCAGCGGTGTTTTGAGCCATAGCTTGGAGGTCCAGAAGGCGAAGGAAGATACCGCGAGTGCTGACCAGGCATTGGCCAATCTGGAGCAAAGTCTAAATGCCTTCGAAAGAGGGAAAGAGTCGAAGAAGACCGCTATAATCACGAGCATTGATGAAGTGAGAGCTCTGCGAGCAGGCGACAGCCGATACGGTACTGGAAAACAGACTGCTCGTTTGGGTCGTGCTCCGGCAAGCAAGGTGGAGCTGGAAAAGGATCGACTGCTTACTGCCAATCGCTCCGTTTCCTCGAGCCCGGCTCTGGGAGTTGTTCGATCACCTGCATCCATACCTCCGCTTACGCCTACCTCCGCTCCGCTTTCTCAAAACAAAGATCGCATTCGCCTTGAGGCTCTAAAGGTCCCCTTCATTCACCTCCTCGCCGTCCGGGCAGTTTCCGCCAAATTCCTCGCGCGACAAACTCGCGCGTCCCTCGAAGACTGCGAGACTCTGGCCCGGAAATACGGCACCGAAAACCGAATCAATCCGGAGAAGTTCGATCTTAAAGATAAAACCTATCGAGAGCTTGATGTGTGGAAATTTCCCTATCCCTCCCAGGAAGATCGACAGGAGGCAATTGAGAATGCCATCTCTGCATTTGATCGCCTGCGAATCTCCCGGTCCGACAAGCTCTGGCAGATGCTTCTTCCCAAGGAAGAACGCGGAAAGGGCAAGTGCTTATCACGCCTGGACTTGCGGACGGGTCCCATCAAGAAAGCTGCCACGCCTCGGATACAGGTACAGACATCTGATGACAATAGCAAGGATGGTTACACTACGGGTCAGGAGACCGACAAGGCTAGTGGGAATGGTCTAACACCAAGGACGGGTGAGCCGACGTCAGCTCCCAGATCTGGGACGGTCGCGCAGAAGAAACGGCCCGGCGACAAGGATGCCGGTGCGAAACGGACCGCCGCAAAGAGCAAGGTTGCGGGTAACAGTACCTTGACGGGACGCGTCACCAAGAAGGCGGAGCGGAAGACGACCGCGAAACAGCCGGAGGGCAAGTTCAAGTCGGCGGAATTCGTTCATGACTCGGATGAGGACGACACCGATCTGCCAGATGCATCGTCAACCGAGAAGCCACAGCCTGCAAAGGCAAAGGCTGAACCAAAACCGCAGACCAAACTGCAGAAGCCCAGCCCTCCCAGGGAATCCTCTCATGCGCCTACCCCGAAGGTGGAGCAGCCAGAAGCTACACCTAAATCGGAGCCGATCGACCAAGCGTCTCATCGGCCTATGGCAGCAAAGAGGCCTCCTTCCTCGCGACCTCCCGCGCAGAAGTCCCCTCAGAAATCCCCTCAGAAACCGTCGCCCCTCGGGTCTTCCCCCCCAACCAACGCCTCTGATATCCAAAATCGCAGTCGTTCTTCAAGTCAAAACAATTCTTCAAGTTCCTCGTCATCATCGCCCCTCATAACCCAGGTCAACAAGCCCAGACCTGTTGCGAGCGCGCCCACCGTGAGGAAAGTGGTCAAGACCAATGGTGTATCTAAACCGGCTGGAGTTGCCAATCCCTTGAAGCGCAAGGCGGAGCTTGAGCGGCCTGCAGCGTTAGCTCAAGTCCCCGGGCGTATTGCGGGGGATCTGGAACACAAACGGCGGCGAGCCGTGAGCACGTCCAGTGGCAGCACTGGGAGCGCCTCGCCCCCTCTCCGCCGCGAAGTTACCATCCAGGAGTTGCACGACAAGTCGAAGAAGTTCAAGCGGTTCTACGCCAAATACCACGCCTTACATGACGCATTGGCCTCTCAGCAGAATCCGTCGCGAGCCGACTTGGAGAAGCTCCAGAGGCAGCACATTAGTCTGCGGCGGATGAAGGAAGAGATATGGGCCGAACATCAACAGCTCCGGGGTGGGCTCTAACGACAGAACATGGCATTTGCATGATTTTTATTTATTTCATTTATTTTTCTTTTTTTTTTTTTTATCTATTTCTCGACCCTTGTTTATTATGGTGTCTGGTCCCGGACATTGACAGAACGGGGTTCCTGTTATTATTCCACGATGTTGTTCTTCTCGACTACCATTGTGTCTGTTTTGTTTAGCATGACGAAGCCGGATAACAGAAAAAGTGCTTCGAGGCGTTTCATGGGACCAGGTGGATGCTGTTGATGCTTGGATTTTTTTTTTTCTTTTTTCTATCTGGTTAATTTCCTTATTATTTTCTTTGTTGATTGGCATATCTCTGCATCTTATCACGCTGACAAAGAGCATGCATGTAATGGGAATGGGTACATATTAGAGGCCGGACTGTCATGGAGGGCCAGAAGCAAGGACGCTGCAAGGAGTCTTCGATACCGGGAGACGGACATGAGTTTAGAGACCAATGAAAGACAAGATTCATACACCATTTTCGTTCCTGTGGCCTCCGTTCCTACAGTAAGTAAAGCTAGTTTGAATGCAGGAGTAGATAGTAGACTGGCTATTCAGGAATCAGGAATTCAGTGGCCCGACGGAGGCACTTCCCGCACTCATTTTGTCTTTCTTCCTTCCAGTACGTTCCGATACTCCGCAAATAGGCCCAGCAACACGAACCGTCCGTCCGTCCGTCGTGCCCCTCATGTGGCTGTCTCTCTTTCTGTTTTCTTTTCTTTGCCCGATTAGGTCCTCGGGTGCTGATTCCAGCCCAATCTGGTCGATAATACCCCGCCATACCCAAAAACCAAGATTAAATGAAGCAACAAAGAAAGAGGTCTGACCAAGTTACGTTGTATGGCATCCTAAAATCCTTCTACTTCCTATTCATCCCATGCAGTAACCACCAGAAAGGAAAAAATAATACCCACCACCTACTCAGTTATGGACCTCGACCAATGTTATACATGATCAGCACGTCAATCATCTAGTCAGATCATGGATTACTGATCCTACACATGAAAATCACAATGCACGAAGCAAGTACCATGAACCAATGAGTGACAGTATTATACCCCGGATCATCCCTCACCCATCAATCATCGCTGACCGATACTAGTAGATTATCTGCCAGGGAAACTTTTGGCTGGGTATGATACACACTAAACCCTATCAGGATCGGAGTTTCAATCGGACTGAATGAGTAATGAGGGGGGAGGAAAGAAAACTCCCCCATCCAATCCTCCTCACTAAACTACTAAGTAAAGTACTCACCCCCACTATCGGCACGTGGCTGGAGTGGCCGATTGGTCCCGAATAGGTAGGGATACGCTACTAAGGTAGGTAGGTATACTTGGATACCTTACGGAGGCGGGTATGTATGTATGTATGAATCGGTTTGTATTGGTACGTGTGTATTTTACGGTTCGATGGGTTGGGGTAAGTGGATGGGTGAATGATGTCATGTTCATACTTATGCTCGGGTTACTTGGGTTGTGGATTTTTCCGACTTTTTGTGATGAGGGTTTTAAGTTGTATGGTTATTTGGGGGCTATGGTGGTTGGATGGTGATTATCGGGCTGTGTTATGAGGTATATATTTGGTTGTAGCTGGAAGTGGGTTGGTGGATGGGTGGGTGGATGTAGTAGTTGAGTGGTGAGGATAGTAGGGTTGACTTTCTTTCTTTCAGTCTTAATGATACTTAGCTATTGGCTTCGTATTATAACAGTATCAATGAACCTTTTGTTTTTAATACATTCCAGTTCTCTGAATAGAGGAGCTCGCTGGAACTTATTAGTCAGGTTGGTAGTATACTTGAGTGTTCAAAAGACACTAAACACTGGTATGTCGAATACAGGCATTCAGAGCATAGAGTCATCTACCTCACCTCTTTAATGCCCTCATACTCACCTAATATATTTTATCCATCCTGGCTCATCCCATTCACTCCCCGTCTTTTCATATCTCCAGTCTGCTCTATATTCTGTCTACTGTTCCCGCTATGCCCAATCGGGTTTATCCCAATCGGGTTTACGGCCGGGCCCATCGCAGGCGGTGGGCAGCGACCAGAGCAGAGCCTGGATACTTCAATTGACCGTGAATCTTTTTCCCTCCATCATGCTCTCTTTCATCCTAATCCCGAGTCCTCCATGTTCCTTCAAATGACCTTGTGATGCGACTACTATAACACACCCCAATCCATTACTCTCGACCCCGCTGTGTGGGTGATCCCAACGGCAGACCCCAGTCTGGATCTTTCCCCGACCGACCGGATAAGCCAGACACAGCTTGGTGACGTTTAGTCCGTCCGATTCGACCCTTGCTGTCTTGCGCTTATCAATTGCCGTCGATACTACCGCCGCTACAATCCTATCAACCTAAAGAAAGCAGTATATTAGCCATGACCCCTGCAAGAGGGCGTGGCCCAAGCCAAAGGAGTCCTCATGTCCTGGTGAGCATTCATTACCCCCCTACCTCCCCTCCCTCCGTCCGGCGCAATCTATACTAGAAATCCAACTAACCACGCCCATCATCATCCAGGTGACCGACTCCCGAGACCAACAAACCACTCAACCCCGTCGTCGCCGCTCCCCCGCAACCCGTTTCATCACAGTCGACAATGTCCTCCAATACACCTCCGACGTCCCCTCCATGCAGCAGCGCCATCCGCCCCAAGGCAGCGTCCGGGCGCGGCCGCGCTCCCGTCTCGCTTCCGCCGCGGGCGGCTTAATCGGTGCTGGCGGAGCGGGCTCCTCCACCGGGGGATCCAGTGCGGTCAGCCCAGCAGCGACCATGAAGCGACTTGCAGCGCAGCCGCGACTGCCTCCCCGTACAACCAAAGTCAGTGAGAAGCTGGTGCTTCTGCCAGAGGCCGGGGACGAATTGCGCGAGGAAGAGGAAGAAGGGGACGAGGAAGATGAGGAGACGGTGGACGAGGAGTTTGTGCAGAGGATCGCGAAGGATAAGAATCTCAACCCCGATGCGGTGAGGCAGACGTTACTGGCGCAGAAGAAGCTTGATGGGGATTTTGGCGTCGATAACGAGATTGCCCCGTTGTTGGCGGAGGAGGAGTTGATGAGGAGGAGGAAGGTCGCTCCGGAGAAGGCGAAGAGTTATGCGGAGAGGTTGCCTAAGGCGCGGCGCGCGGAGAAGTTGGCGAGAGTGACGGCGTACTGTACGGCGCAGGCTTATAAGATGAGCTCGTTGGCGTCGTTTGTGAAAGAGAGGCATGGGGGGAAGACGAAGCTCTACGATGATTGTCTGTATACGGCGTATCATTTGCCGTTGTTGCCTGGGCATGAGGGGTATAGGCTGAGGAGTAGTCCGGTGCTGAAGAAGCCTGGTGGGAAGTCGCTGCTTGATGAGGAAATTGAGCGGAATGAGCTGCGAGATCATCATGAAGACTATATGCCGGAGGCGGAGGAGCATTCGGTGTTTGGGGGCCGTCATGAACATGGTTCGCACCCACATGAACCGCATCAAGCTGGTGGAGAAGACCATGCTGAGTCTGGCTCGAGGGAGCAGTTTGGTCAAGATACTGGACACAGCCAGCCAGGTCCGACTGCTGGCGCAACGGCGTCGTCGAGGCTATCATACAATGTGGCGGAGATGTTTGTCTTTAGCTACGGAGTTGTCGTGTTTTGGAACTTCACCGAAAAGCAAGAGAAGGATCTCCTAGCCGATTTGGCATTTGCGACGTCGTCCGCAACGGGGTCACCCATCCCACTGGCCACCATGCCATTGCAAGAGGAGGACTTTGAAACGGAGGAGTTCCATTTCGAATATTCAACTGAAATCTCACGCCCGCGCGTCTACAATGACATGATCACTCTGCGCAGCGGCGACCACATGATCAAGCTAGCCATCAGTCATGGCATTGCTCAGAGTACTAAGCTCTGCTTCTTCGAAGAAGTCATGGCTCGCCAGATGGCCGAGGCCAAGGACGTCCCTCGCCGACTCGCCATGACTGGCAACCTAGGGATGAAGCGAGACGAAGTATTCCGCATCCTGGGCAGTTTGTTCAAGAGCCGAGTGGAAGTGAACCTCTGTAAGTGACACTCTCAAACCATCAAGCTGGATAACTTTCTAATCTTCATACAGCATCCAATATGCTCGACGTCCCCAACTTTTTCTGGGAAAGCGAACCCACTCTCTACCCGCTCTACATCGCCGTGCGCGAATACCTCGAGATCAAGCCCCGAATCCAAGTCCTCAACGAACGCTGCCGTGTCTTCCTCGACCTGGCTGAGATCCTCTCCGATTCGATCGCCGACAACAGAACCTCGCGTATGCCACCATCCCCTACCATGAAACTAGAACCCCAAACTAACATGATTAGACCAAACCTGGATCATCAT
Organism: Aspergillus niger; assembly: GCF_000002855.4. Taxonomy (NCBI): domain Eukaryota; kingdom Fungi; phylum Ascomycota; class Eurotiomycetes; order Eurotiales; family Aspergillaceae; genus Aspergillus; species Aspergillus niger. The sequence continues at coordinate 1,597,246 of NT_166539.1, forward strand.
CGTCCTAATTATCATCTCCATCCTCGTCACCACCTTCGAAGTCTTCCTCCGCTTCGGCCTCCTCTCCGCCCGCGAGAACGACGCGTCCTCAACAATCACTACCATCCTCTCCCGAGCCCTCGGCCATACCTCACCCGCACCCGTATGCTCATGTCCAGCACCTGCTGTTCCCGGAGTTCCAGCAGGCATGGGAGCATTGAATACCACCGGCTTGCCGTATTGATTATACCATACATACCTAATACTCACTCATCTTTCCCACCACTCTCATCAATTTTATTCACAATAGCAGGCTGGATCATAGTTTCTACCACTCATTCTCCATTCCTTTACTTACCACACAAACCCGTAAGCATACGCAATCCACAGACTCATTTCCTACGTCTTCTTCAAGCGATATCTCCCCTTCAGTGATTAGGCTAGGTCATTTTAGCTAAAAAGACTGGATATATCCCTTCACTGTTACCTATTACACCTATACTAGTTAATCAATCGATCAAGTCTCAACCACCAAGCCATCACGACCAAAGAATCATGTAGATAATCTACCAATACATATCTGCCTAAGGCATCGAGATATACTGCTGAATGCCTCAGGCAAGGACACCTAATCTTCTGCCTTAGGCCTAAATACAGGCCTAAGGCACCTATGAGCTCATAGCTGTCAAAGCTCCTCCGGAGCCGAGGCGAGGCAGACAGGGAGGGTACGTCATCAACCGGGAAGAACCTTGCTAGTGGGTGTTTCAGGTAAAATGAGCTGTCGAGCTCTCCTCACGATCTGATTTCGGAAAGGTTGGGTAGAAACGAGCAGACCACTACATAGATATTCATTTACGGGCGATATACCGGAAGAAGTAGTTTTTTTTTCTGGTGAAAACTCCACTGCAGTGAGTGCATTTCCACAGTAACGATCGATGTACATCTAATAAGGTAGTAGTATACTATGGTAGTTGTAAAGCAATATTTCTATCATACATGAGGACGAGGAACAGGTTCATCTACACCTGAGTAAATAAAAGGATGAAAGGCCGTCAAGAGATTGTCACACAAAGGAAAGTAAGGAAACAACGAACAAGATGATGCTTGGGGGGGTACAACACACACAAGAGAATAGGTATAGAACAAATGCACAGATGATGATGATGATGATGGAATAATAGCATAAACCAGACCAAGACCCCGAATTCCCAAACCCCATTCCGACCGAGCCATGACACCTTTTCCACCTCTCTATATTTTATGCTTCGTCCTGGTGGTCGTATCGCACATTAGACACACTAAAGGAATAACAAGAATGGAACAGAGCGGACAACTCGGATCCTGCGCACGCGACAAATCAGCTAGCCCGGACTCCTTCCAGCGCTGGTGACCCACACTGGGAAATGCAAAGATGACGGTATATCGAATATCCAAAAGATGTATGCCATGATGTAAAACACAAGGGATGAACAATGCTGGAACAGACCAATATGACAAAGGAAATAATAAGAAATCAACAAAGGAAATATGTTATATCCGCCTAGCACCATCTAATGGATGCTAAACGTTATGCGTAGTAGGACAACTCTCTCGATTAGCGGCCCTGCCGTCTGCTGGGAGAGTTTTGTCCACTACCCATATTTAGACCGGAGTCGACCATGCGCTCTCCATCTTGTGCTTCAGGTCATAGCTATCCGGTTCAGTGCTCGTGGGCCGCCGGATGGTGGAGTTGGGGAAGTACATGTGAGGGGGCATGGCGCTCGGATATGCGGGCCCGCTAGTTTCAGGATAGAAATCGGTTGCGGAGCCAGGCGACGGGATGCTGGCATGCGAAGGAGAAGGCCAACCCAGGCTGGTCATGTGCGGGCTTCCGCTAACGCTATTGGGCCGGTGGTCGTTGTTGGCGGGCGGCTCAAGAGGCTGCGGAGGACCGTACCCAGACGGATGGGAAGTCATCGATGGACGGGGGTGCGGAGCGCTACCATAACTAGACAACGATGGGGACGTGGCGGTCGGGGACGCCCGGGGACTAGCCTGCGTGAAACCGCCGCGAACATGGGGTGGAATCGATCCATTCGGCATGTAGTAGTCGGAGCGAGGCATATTCAAGGGAGGGAGATCGCCAGCTGGAGAGATAGGATGGTGTGCCGGAGAGGGGGTAGAATGGACAGAGCCATGCTCGGAGAACATATCACCAGGCATTCTCGCTCTCTCCTTGTTTTGCCTCAGATTGGCCTCGGTTTCTGCAGCGGCTTCCTCGATTGTACCCGTGTGGTGATTCTGATGGCGTGTCAAGGTAGTGCGACGAGTAAATGTCTTCTGGCAGTTCGCATACGGACACTTGTAGGGACGCTTCCCAGAATGGATTCTGCGGTGCCGCGCTAGGGAGGACGAATCACTGAAAGGCTGCGAGTCGTTAGTCCTGCTCAAATACAAACCAGAAAGCAGGTACATACCTTGCCACATCTCTCGCACATATGAGGCTTCTCTCCAGTGTGGACTCGGGAGTGCACCGTCAGAGCTGAACGTTGGATGAATTGTTTGCCACAGCCAGGCCAGTCACAAGCATGAGGTCTGATACCGGAGTGAATGCGTTCTAGGTAGCGTTAGCTGACCGTTCTCTCTACATTTCGTCAGAAATGCTTACCGTGTCTTGCAAGATCACTGCGGCGGGCGAATCCTTTACCGCAAGTACCACAGTGGAAGGTTTTGGGAGGAGGATCCGGCCTCCCTTGAGGGGCACCGGCGTTCGGTATTTGAGCATTACCGGCATAGGCCCCAGGAACAAAAGGATTCTGCAAAAGGGGCAGCCCCGGCCCCGGGTGTGCCTGGTGTGCATAGCGCATATCATGGGCCATGTTCGGCACCTGGCCGAGCGGACCATGAGGGGGGTATGCAAGGACAGCTTGATCACCAGCATCGGAAACACCAGGTTCCGACTTCATCTTAGGCGATGACGTGTGGTCGAGCCCGGGATTCGGTACCAAATGCTGATGATCAAAATGTCCGTCTGCGGCAACCATGGCGGCAGAACCTTTTCTATTCAAAATAGTTGTGATGTCCATGACCCGACCCCGCGAAGAGCTGAGGGACGGTGGTCAAGGACGGTCGAAGAATTTCACGGTAGCCCGTCTGACGCGTAGCCGCAGAATGACTCCACGGCGCTGGTTGAAGGCTATGAGTGGCTGAGACAGATGATGCGTTGGCTTCGCTAACAAAGCGCAATGGAAAACAATAGTGATACAGACAAACAGCGCAGTCGTGGCTTGCATATGGGAGTAACCACTCCCAACAATCAGGCAACACGCTGGCAGAATGACCGCGAGGGCTCCACCGACTTCAGACCGAATACGGTTGAAAGCAAACAGACGTCATGGACAGATGATTTGCCGGGATAAACGGGAAGAAAATAACTGTAAAACTCTTGCTTTGCGCTACCCGTAGCTCAAGGACTTTCTGTCCTGACGAGGCGTGACGTGGGCAAAGATGACCGGGATTACGGATTTCTCGTAATCAGGAATGTGAGGACAAGGGCGAGTTGTCAACCCAAACTGTGCAGTAGACTCACGGCTGGGCGGCGAATAACAGCGCGGATGAGGACCCTTGGTATCGCCAGATGCCCAGACACTTGACTGTCGAGTGTTGGCTTCTAGGAGCAGAATCCGCAGTGTTGGAGAGAACGGGCGCTTCTTCACGAATCGGAACGTCCGCAGTTGTCTTGTAAGAGTAGATTCGGAAATGACCCAGCAAAGACCAAGATCCTAGTTCTGACCTCCACGGATAGCTGCAGCGAGACTTATCCAGCGGTAATCGAATGGAAGCGGCTCGAAGTCACCGGTGTAAATTCGATGAATCTCGGATCGGTCGTAGGGAACACGCGAGACTTATAATCACCCTAGTGTCGCTACGGTTTGCACGCAAATTTGCGACAAGGTCCGGATTCACTTTTGGTATGTATGCGGTCGCAGGAAGTGAATGTGCGCGCCGTCGCAGTGTCTCAGCGGGTTCTCCCAGGAGAAAAGCTCAGCGTCTCCAGAGGAGGGGTAATCTGACAGGACGTAAATTAATCGGACTCAAACGGTGGCCTTATGGATCGGATCTGAATGGGGGCACAGTAGGAGATTAGTCAACTGCGCGCAAAACGAGAATCAAGTGAGGGAAAGCTGTCTTGTGCGCGGCCTGTTCAGTGTCTCAAATTCCTTTTTCCTTTTGCCCACCAAAACAGGTGGTGAGAAAAATCCCCAGTCCGAGCCTGCTCAATGGACGGCATTGCGCGCAAGTTCAGAACCCAGGGAATGCGACGAATAAGACGCTGGATCGCACAGAGACGTGACCTGCAGGCGCTCATATCCTTCCACATGCAGCAAGGGAAGGCAGTCATCATTGACTGGGGGGGAACGGAGGAGAGGGGGAGGGAAACCAAGCAGCCGCGGGGGAGCTGCGGTGTGGGAAGCGCCAAAGGAGCCAAGAATGAGGTACTTACAGAGACCGAGGAAAGAAATGACAGCTTTCAGGTGAAACGCGGTCAAGATGGACACGGTCTGGGGAGACCCAAAATGTTGTTGTTATGTTGCGCGCGGAAGGAGGGGATCGACGGAAAGAAAATGGGGGGTTCCGAAGAGTTAAAACAGCCAGCAATGGGGAAAGAAGAAGAAGAGGCCTGTTCGACGGAGCTTCTCGGGGTTATTCTGACGGGAGAAGCAATAGAAGGTGAGAGGGGAGGGAAATTTTTCGAGAACCACACGGCCGTGGCGAACCGACGCAAGAGGCGGAAAAGCAAATGCACCAGCAGGATGACGGGGAAAAAGTGTGGGTGTGGGAAAGAGGAAAAGCAAGGAGGTTTGACAGGGAGGCAGAGGAGAAAGGATGAGGAAATTAAAATAAAAAAAAGTCAAAAGGAAATTATGAAATAAACGAATAAAGAGGAAGTGAGTTTTGACTCTTCTTCTTGGTACAAGCCAGAAGAGAAAAAAAAATAAGATGAAGGGGAGAATTTGTAAGGTGAGGTGATGGAGACAGAATAATTAATGGAAGGATAATTCTGGATGCTGATGGATTGATGGATGGATGGATGGGGATGTTTTGGTCGGTAAAACAGGAACAGTAATAGGCAGAGTAAGAGTTAAGAGGAGGTAAAATAAAATCAGAATAATAATAATAATAATAATAATAATCAACTTCTCAAATCAATCCTGCAATCAATCAATCAATCAATCAACCGGGGATTCGGGGGCTGCAGGTGAATATTAATGGGCGAAAGCAGAGCCAAACAGCAGGTGGCTGTTCGTTTTCTTATAGATCCAGTTAAAATAACTTCTTCTACTCCTTCTAGTGTGATCCAAGTGTCCATACGGTGTGCGTGCCTCACCCGTTCGTAGTCTTATTAGTGAGGATTGGATGTGCTCCTCTCCTTCCGACCATCACCACTTGGTCTGGCAGGTAAGTTAAAATTAAATGTTATTATAATTAGTATAGTTGGAGGTCCTTCCTTTTCCCCTTCCAACAGTAGTGGCGGTAAAATAAAATCGAAAATGAAATGAAATAAAAAAAAAAAAATGGGAAAATAATAATAATAATAATAATTAATCTTATTATTATAATAATTTCACTGACGACTTCTTCTTGACTAGTTCAGTCCCAGACTTACTACTACTTACTGCTACGAGACTAGTACTGACTACGCTTTAGTTCACGGAGGCTACCACGACTCTAAGTACCACTACAGCTTCGCACGTTTCCACCACAGGCCCCAAGTGGCTCCAGTGAACTCAACTCGCCCGAAGAAGCTGGCGGCACCAGAAGGTCACCGTCAGCGCTCGGCTCCACAACGTGGCTTTCCCCGTCTCTCCCTGGCCGTGCGAGAATCGCTCCTGCTGGGTGGGTATCGGCGGGATGATGCCGATCTGAATGAATCAGGACAGACAATATTATTCTTTTTCTGGTGCCGCGGGCCAGGCGATTACCTTCCATTGCTTCCATATACCCCCCTCCCCGGTCATGATTCCTCGGGACATGCTGTGAAGGAAAATGTGAGGGAAGAACAGGGAAACTGCGGCCGATAACAACGGTTCCTCGCCGCCTTAACTCGGAGGAACACGCGATGACTAGAGAACATCCCACGGGACACATTTTGCGCTAAAATGTGAGGAAGAGGGGGGTGTGTGATATAACGTAAACTGGTACAAGGCAGAAATGAGGAACAAGGTCCCCCGATCGTGGCTGGTAACTGGGCCAGGAGTTTGACCACGGATATTGCATCACTGTTCGGAAGCTACTCCTGCACCTACCCCAGGAGTTTCCCTGGCTCAAGGGGCCTCTATCTGCCCCTGGTGCGCCCATCGAGAGGGGAAAAGGAAGGGCACGGAGGATAAGCCGAAACCATTGGAAGGATCAAAGACAAATGGAAAAAAAAAAAGAAAGCAGGAGAGGAAAAATGGAAACCAGGTGATCAGATCGGACTGGCTGCATGCTTCAAAAGTATCGTGCGACACAATGCGAAAATAAAAAAAAACTCTCCAGCGCCGGCTCCGATCAGGCATCAACCATCACCCTATGGCGTGGCTTTGCTCCATTTTCGCCCTCCAACCCCCCCGGAGAGGGCAAGAAAATCCTTCAGCTTCTTTACACAAGCTCGCCAACAGGATGCCTTGTTCGGGAAAGAAGCGAAAATGGATGACTCTTATTTGTTGTCAGCCTATTTTCTTGGACGAAATTTCAGGGCGACGCGATCGCTAATCTCGCTTTAGAGTGACTACTTCACCTTACTACAGAAGACTAAAATCAGATTGACCAGCCGCGAAGAGGCATCACGGACTAACCCCAGGCGATTCGGCTGTTCAACGGAAGATGTGATTTGCCCCTTTTGGAAGAGGGTCTCAGCATGGCCTGTGATTACCGAAAGAACAACGGTGGGAAAGCTAATTTCCTTCTAGAAAGGTTCCAATGATGGGGAATCGGGCGTGGCCCAGGACCTCCTGGAGGAGCTTTGAACGCACTATTACATAGTGCTTCAACCCGTCCCTCCACGCAGCGCCGCGCCCCCCTCTCTCTCCTCTGGTCTTCTCTTCCCTCCCATCCGGCTGCAGGGACAGGCCTGCCTCGTCCTGTCGGATGCTTCGTTTCCCCATCCCACTCACCGATCTGCATGTCACGTTGAACCACATGCTGACTGGTTCAGCGAAGGTGTAGAGAGGAAAGGAAACACCAACCAAGAAGGGGCTAATTCTGAAGCGCAAAAAGCAGGGTTTGATGATACGGAGGGCGGTAATGGGCCGTGGAGTCTTTTCCCGCCCGGTTCCTACAAGAAATGCCCTAGTCCTGCGACTAGTCGCCTAGTCTTGCTAGTCTACGGACCTGACGGAGGAGGCTGCGACGAAGAGAGTCCACCCGTGCTGGCTCTGGGCTTCAGTTCAGGGCTTCCCTCCTTTTTTCTCTTTTCCCACCCCTCTTGCCATTTTTTCTCTGTCGATTTTTGTATTTCCCCTGCTTGCTTTTTCCTTTTCGGTTGTGACCTTGTTGGTCTCCCTTGCAGAAGACTGACTCCACTGCTACACACACTAACGGACTCGTACATCGTATGGGAACCTCCATCTGAACCAGTCATGTTGCCTGCCAAGCCCACTTCGGGCTTCCGGCGACCTTCTAGAAAGAGCTCGGAAGGGCAATGGAAGGCTTCTAAAGCGTCTTTTTCCCCTCTCCTCTCCCCTTCCAACCCCCCATGTGCCATTGCGGCTGCGTCACCCACCTTGGGCCGATGGTGGCCCTTGTCTCTCCCTTCTGGCGCTCGTGTCACATCCCTGAGTGGAAGATCCCACGACAACGCACAGCGGACTTGTTCATAACCGGTGCTCCGACAGCCAACAGAAATAAATAAAAAAAGAGAAAAAAAAAAATTAAAGTAAAAACCATAAGGTATATGATAGCTGCAGACTACTTAGCGAACCTCGGAATTGACTTTCTGGTGGTCAGTGTGAATTTCTAATGATTAGGACAGCTATGCGCCCGTCCTATCTGACCATCGGCATCGTCATCGTCACCCGGAATCCCTGCAGGTGTCCGTGTTGGTCGCGGATCCGTGTTGAATGATTCTCTCGGCCCCACGGCTGGTTTTCTGTCCCGAACGTTGGCCTTGGGACTAGGCAGTGCGAATTAGATTGACTCGTTCTTCGAGACAAATAGGTACAGTAGGCCTTGGGAATGGCTTGACTTGGCCCACGTAAATTCAGGGGCGCTCGGGGTCCGAGGAGAAGTGTGGCTAGAGCGGACGATGATGACGTCCTACCAACTGCCGCCTGCATCACCCTCACTGAGTAATACTTAATAAGAAGAGGGACACGGCGGCCGACCATCATATGCGGGACATACGATTGGACCGACGGGCTAGGCTTAATTGCGAGTGGCCGCTTGGAGTTTCAGTTGTTGGAGAGGACGGGCCCTGCGAGAGCTACGTTGCCCAAAGCAGAATAGGAGAGAGTTCCACAGGTGGTGTGGTCTGGTTCACGGCGCATGAATTGAGAGACGGTCGACTAAGCCGTCAGATTGATGAGGGACGATGGATGGATGCATCGCCATCGGATGATGCAGTAGCAGATGCTCTAGCGCCAGATTTGCCTCTTTCTGGAAGCTTGCCTATGCAGGACAATCACATCGTCAGCCCCAGGTCAACGCGCAGATGCATGGAGGATTTAAGTTAAGTTCATGAATCGCATTGTCTCTGGTCGCCACTGTTTTCCTTTTACCCTACTAGTGTAGTTGAGGAGCTGCAGCTGCAGTACGACCATTGTCGTCACAGCCGAATGCGACCTCTTCCGTCTTCCATCGGATAGGGGAAGGGAGAGAGAGAGAGAAGGCAGACAGAAGAACTACGGAGAGCATCCGATTACCGACCACCACCACCACTTTCATCTCCCTAGCACTAAATATTCATCCCAACTTGGTATATAGCGCGTATTACTTTACTCCGTCAGTCACACATACACACACATACTGCTCCCTCATTGCTGTACACCGCATCAATATCGCCGCCGCTTTCTTCGTATCCTTATTTTCCCCGACACTACGCGACACCAATATGGAGCTACTCCATACAAACTAGGAGATTTCTCCATACCATAGCAGTCATAGTGGCAAGACCATGACCCATCTTCCACCTTCCGCCCCCTCCCCTTCTCCTCTGGCCGGTCCATTCCTGATCGACAACCCCAAGAATCAAGCCCGCCCAGAGCAAGACAGACACTCAGTCTTACTCTACGCAGATAGTGCACGCCCTCATGATCTTCACCGGCATCATGAAAACGAGACCCGACCCGAGACTACCTGACTAGTCTGCTTGAGAAGGAATAACATACTCAAACTATACTAATATACTATAGCTTAAACCGCACCGGGTAAGACGAGAGCCGTGTTAAGGACGGCCGATTATTTTCTCTTTCGTAATGAAGACCTACTATCTATCTATCCCATGAATTGTCATCGATTATTCAGCTATCAGTTTCACACGGCAGAGTCAGGGAGAATTAAAAACAGGAGAAAAATAAGGGAGAGAGAGAGAGAGAGACCAGAATAAAAAGATGGACCAAAGACAAAACCAACTAACCATCTGGGTCCCTCCTCCGAACACCGAAAATCCATCAAGCTAGACTAACGGCACAGAAAGGAAAATGGCCAGGCCGGCCCCATAACCCTGACTAGAACATTAACTAACTAACAAAACTAGGTAGACTCCGTAAACGTCGACGGTATGGATAGAGTATGCTTCCAGAAGACACGTAGAACACTCCCTTAAGTGGGGAAGAGTTGGCTGGATCATGGTTCACCGACGGAGTTTTATTCTGTGTTTGGAGATGTGGATTCCTTGTTCGTGACGGGGGGGAAAGGAAGAATGTGAGGGAATATTCTATTAGCAATAAGTTGCTGTGTAAGTGTGTATATTGAGGTGCCACATTTCTTTCATTTCCTTTTTCTTTGTCCCTTTGAGTGAAGCAGTACGCGGTGGATGTGTACTGGGTACCTTGTGGGAGGTACAGTTATTGTATTATGGTAAGTAAGCCATCGTAGGCAAACAGTAGGAGATTAGTTTAGTAGTGGTAGCCTGATCGCCTGAATTGTAGGCGATGTGGAAGGGAGGGGGATGGGGCAATGTACACGCCACGATGCATGGAGAGCAGCCGAGGCTGTGTTTTACACATAGACCTCGTATCTGATCCAAGAGAGTTGATCTATCACATCGGATGCGATCATTCATTGCGAGCAAACAAACACTCGGAATTCTGAGAGTTGAGTAAAGTACGTACCTGGCTGGCAGCCAGACCAAACAAACACAGCCTTGGCATGTTTGTTCCCCCGACATCCGCATCCGCAATATCGCAACTTCGGCTTCAATTCTGCCAGACCAGCGCTGCAGCTAGTTCAGCTATATTATCTCTGCCATTGACGATGCGCGTCGCATCTAATCACTTCCTCTAGGTACGTACCACCGATCCCAATCTATATCTACCAAACTCCAACTAACACCGTCCACCCAGTCCATCCTTCCTCACCCCAAACCACAAACCTCCAATCCAACCCAATCTACACATACAAACAAAACACCAAATACACCCCCCCAAAATGCTCCGCCCAACCTCAACCTCAACCACCACCACCCTCCTCCGCACCCTCCGCACCCTCACAACCATCACCACAAAACGACACCACTCCTCCGTCTCCGCCAATGAACTCTCTCACTTCTCCTCCCTCGCCACATCCTGGTGGGATCCCCAAGGGCCCTCGCGCGTCCTCCACCTCATGAACCCCGTTCGCCACGACTTCATCGCCTCATGCCTGGCCGAATCGACCCCGATAAGCAGCACGACGCCGTCCTCGCCCATGGACGCCTCCAACACCCACAACAAGAACAACCTCCGGTACCTCGACATCGGCTGCGGAGGGGGCATCTTCGCGGAGTCATTAGCGCGCACGATCCCAGCCTCATCCTCATCCTCAGAAGGAACTCTGAGCCGCACGCGCGCCGCCTCAATAACAGCGCTGGACCCCAGCCCCACGCTGATAAAGATCGCGCGGGACCACGCGCGCCTCGACCCCTCCGTGCAGGCGCATCTGGATAGTGGGCGGTTCAAGTATGTGAATGCGTCGTTGGAGGAGTTTATTCCTACTCTACAGACAGAAGAGAGAAGATTCGATATCGTGACCCTCTTCGAAGTGCTCGAACATATCGATAATATCCCCGGGTCTATCACTCCGCAGAGCTTCCTGTCGAACTGTTTGTCGATGGTGAAGCCCGGTGGATGGCTGATCGGGTCTACGATTGCGAGGACGTTCCCGTCGTGGTTGGTTAATCAGGTTGTTGCGGAGGCGCCGTGGCCGATTGGGGTGGTGCCGAAGGGGACGCATGAGTGGAAGAAGTTTGTGAATCCGGGGGAGTTGGAGGGGTGGGTGCAGGAGGGGTTGATGAGGGGGTTGGATGGGAGGGCTGCTCGGGGCGGGAGTGAGGCGTTGGAGGGGGCGAAATGGAGGTGTGAGGGGGTGGTGTATTTCCCGGGGTTGGGGTGGAAGTTGGTCAAGGGGTCGGAGAGTTGGGGGAATTATTTCTGGGCTGTGAGGAAGGGATTGTAATTGGGGAGGTTATGGGTTGTATGTATATTATTAGATGGATGGGTGATGTATGATATGTATCTATAGATGCAGTGGTTTGATTACTGTCATAGCATTAGATAGGTGTTTCATTGCATTAGGCTTATTTTCTTGCATTGATGCTGGTCCGCAATCATAGTGATATAGTGATGTATGATGTAGTGATATAAGTGGACTGTTTTAGAAGTACACCTCCCTGCATAGCGGTATGGTTGATCAATCGACTCGAACCGGCGAGCCTACTCGTAAAGATGAAAGTCTCCCTTCGGATTACTTCTTCCTCCCCTTCCCCTTCTTCTTCGGCTTCTCCGGTTCAGGCACACTGACCGTCCCCTGCACCACATCATCGCCCTGATTCTGCAGTCGCGCCGACCCGCTAATAAAGAACGTGAGATCCCGGTTCTGTTCCGTCAAGTCTGCATTCGCAAGTTTCAGACTCTCCACCTCGGACTTCAAAAGCTCAACCCGTTCTATCAGATTCTCATTCATCGTCTTCTCTTCCCGCCACTCCTTCTCCATCTTGCGCGTCATGGTCTCGAACTTCTCCGCGCGCTTTTCGGCCCGCGCCTTATCGCGCTCCAGTCCGGGGATGATCTCGCTAGTCAGGGTGTCATATTGCGCCTGTAGACTCTTCAAGCTGGCGGTGGCTTTCTCGACTGCGTCCTGCGCGGAAGAGGCGGCAGCACTGGCCTGAGACGCTTTGTCCACGGCGCGCTCAACTACCTCTTCGAAATAGGCCCGCTGGCTTTCAAGTTGGCTAGTAAGTAAGTGAGTATATTCCACGCTCATGTTTTCTAGCTTCTCCCGCGGAACGGCGTCCGTCCAGTCTGGAGGGTCAAGCGCACTGTTGTCGGCTGCTGGGAGTTCCACGAGCTTGCCGTCGGTTTTGCTTTGGATGATGCGGTGCACGTAGGCATCGCCGACGTAGTCCCAGACGCGCTGCGTAGAGAGATCCATAGCAAAGGCATGCGCCGTTTCCTTGTAATGCGCAAATGCATGTGCCCCATCATAGCGTCCACAGCCGACGTTTCCGCAGATAAGGCATATCCAGAGGTTAATGTCCGAGTGGCACACGCTGCACTCGGCTGGTTCATCATCATATAATGCGGCTTGGCTGTTTCGCCGGATGTCGTCTTGTGTGTATCGACATACCGGGCAGCCACTTCCTTTCCACTTCTGTAAACACGTGCAGTGAAAGACGTGCTGGCATATGATGGTCAGCAAGCCGGTGGTCTCATCCATGCGCTCTAGACACACTGGGCATGTTGGCAGTTCAATAAGCGCAGGGGTAGGAGGCGCCAGTGGCCTGGTAGAGAGGGTAGCGGAAGGTATGGAGCTTGACTGCGTAGTTGAAATGGGTGTTGTCCGCACAGGGCTCGTCGCAGCGTGTGGAGAGAGAAGGCCAGTCTGTGATCCAGTAGACAGCGCGCCCGGCTCAACGGCTTGTATCTCGACGGTTTTCACGAAGACGACATGACACGTTTCGGGCTGAAGCAAGGGCGCGTTAGCATCGCAGCTGTGGATCTGCACCAAGCAATGCATGATGCACTTACCTCCATGCTGTTAAACACCTTTCCATTCCAGTCTTTCTGCCACTCCTTGGCCTTCTTTCCGTTGCGGAACTTCATCAAAACCATATACCGGTTCGCTCGAGCGGTCTTGATCATGCGAAAATGATTGACATCGTTCATAGTCGATTCGCCCACGAACCCCAAAAAGTCGGACGGCGACATATAGGAAGGCACGGCTAGGATGCATAGCGTTGTGCAATCCTCATCGGGCATATGCTCTTCTGCGCGCGGGGGCCTACTGCTGCCGGCCACTTCATCGTACGGTGTCCTCGCCGCAGCTGCCGAACCTTTCAAGTACGAGGGGTAGTCCTCTTCTGTCAAGAACGGCGTCTCCCCAGCATCTCGGTAAAGATGCACGATTCCCCAAACACTCTCCGACGTACTCTGGTCTAGCGGTATGTATTTGCCTTTCGTGCGTAGTCCTCCCAAGATATCCGTGCCGATCCCGGTCGCGATGGGATTCTCCTTTGCATTCTTCCAGCCCGTCCGCTTCGCAGCAGTTGTGTCCTGCTCCGATGGAATCATGTCAATGCACTCGATGGATACTTTATCAAGCCTGAGGTCGCGCTCGAAGTCGGATGCGCTTGTCGGCGAAGTCGTGTAGAGGTGAGGGGTACGGAGGTCTGCAACGCTGGTTGTAGAGTCTGAGCCGTGGGTTTCGGCGAAAGTGTTGGGTGAGGGGCGTGGGTGTTTCCCATGCGCTTGATGACGAGAAGATCGATGTGCCCACGGTGAGTGCCGGCGCTTCTGGAACGGGAGTAGAGATTCGCATGCGGAGTCGAAAGATAGCGACGTCGAGTGCTTGTCCACGCCTGGGTATGTGCCTTGGAGGTCAGAGTGCGGGCGAGCAAATAATTCGATCGCAATGTGGTAAAAGTAGGAGGGCATCACGACTGATGCTCACATCTCCAGCGTGCTACAGGCCTGCAACTGCTCTCCTGGGTCAGCTTCATGAATGGAAGCTACTTTCCTGTCCCACGCCGCCTTGGGACGGTATCAGTCACGTGCCGAGATACGGGTGGCGAAGACGGTGACTCACGCTCGATGTCTGTTACTTGTTCGATAATTTACAGGTAGATGAAGTTGAAGCTATTCAGTTCCTATTTGATATCGTCTCATGTTGTTATGTAAGGTGGTTGATAGCTACTTGAACTGCACGTTGACGGCGTCTCTGAAAGCGTGTAACGGTCTACCTCAAGTTCCTACTAAATCTACAAAAAAAGCGGTAGATATCAGGTGGAATATGATTATTGAATTGATTCCTAGGTAAAAGAATGACGCAAGGCACCATGGAAGATGGTGACCCTAAGGTATGCCCAATTTATCCGTATCATAAAAACCGATGAAAACAACCGTCCCAACGCCATGCAGGCCACTCAACCGTAGATGAGCCGTGCTAAAGAAGAAAGATCAAAATAAGGCATTAGTTTCCGCCACGGAGACGGAGCACCAGGTGCAGAGTGCTCTCCTTCTGGATGTTGTAATCGGAGAGCGTACGTCCATCTTCCAACTGCTTACCAGCGAAGATGAGACGCTGCTGGTCCGGGGGAATGCCCTCCTTATCTTGAATCTTAGTCTTGACGTTATCAATGGTATCCGAGCTCTCCACCTCCAGCGTAATCGTCTTGCCGGTAAGAGTCTTCACGAAGATCTGCATACCACCACGGAGACGAAGGACAAGGTGAAGAGTGGATTCTTTCTGGATGTTGTAGTCGGACAAGGTACGGCCATCCTCCAACTGCTTACCAGCGAAGATGAGACGCTGCTGGTCCGGGGGGATGCCTTCCTTGTCTTGAATCTTGGTCTTAACGTTATCAATTGTGTCGGAAGATTCAACTTCCAATGTGATCGTCTTTCCCGTGAGAGTCTTGACGAAGATCTGCATACCACCACGCAGACGAAGGACGAGGTGAAGGGTGGATTCCTTTTGAATGTTGTAGTCAGACAGGGTACGGCCATCCTCCAGCTGCTTTCCAGCGAAGATCAGACGCTGCTGGTCCGGGGGAATGCCCTCCTTGTCCTGAATCTTGGTCTTCACATTGTCGATGGTGTCAGAAGACTCCACCTCAAGGGTGATGGTCTTTCCGGTCAGGGTCTTGACGACTAATATGAGGTCAGTATATGGTCCAAGTGAAGGTGGCCAACAGGGTGGCAAATAGAGTTCAGGACAACTTACAAATCTGCATACCACCACGCAGGCGGAGGACAAGATGGAGAGTAGACTCCTTCTGGATGTTGTAGTCACTAAGCGTGCGGCCATCCTCCAGCTGCTTTCCCGCGAAGATCAGACGCTGCTGGTCGGGAGGGATGCCCTCCTTATCCTGGATCTTGGTCTTGACGTTGTCGATGGTATCGCTGGACTCGACCTCGAGGGTGATGGTCTTGCCGGTTACTAGATGGAAACAAACAGTCAGATGATGGATTCCTGATGCTAAGCTTGAGAAATGGTTAGGGATACTCACGGGTCTTAACGAAGATCTGCATGTTGTAGAAGCGCAGTTAACGGTGTATGTATCTAGGTGGAGTGTTGTGGGGAGGATCGCAGATGGCGATGCGCGGAAGGTGAGTGGTAGGATGAGAGGTATGAGGGATGAAGGAGGGTTGGTAGTGAGAGGAAGGAAGAGAAGGCTTAAGTAGTCAGGAGAGGAGGTGAATGAGGGGAGGCGGCGGAGGCGAAGCGCCTTAGTCAGAGGTCGGTCAGTGAGATAACGTGATGCAAGGGAATGGCTTAGAGGTTAAGTCGCAATAAAGGGAAAAGAGCAGCAGGGACCTTAGCCCGAGCGGTGTTAGCCTGTCAGACGAAGTACCTTTCGAGCGACGCTTCTGGCACCTCCTGGGGGATTCCCTTGCCATCCGGCTATTGCACCGGAATCCGCTTGGTCTGCGTCATTTGGTTCTCCAATACGCTTCGTTGCTGAAGCGCTTGGGGGAGAATCTACTAGAAAGGTTCTGGTTGGGTTGACTCAGGCTCCCACGGCAGCCACCTATTATTGGGTTTTCACTACGGAATGGTTGCTGAAAGGAAGAGTGGTAACGCATACGAAAATTTTGTCCTGCAAACTTAGACGACGGGGCAAAGCCTGATCCCATGTGGTAGGCACTCCTGATGCCCTGGAGTGAGACGAAGCCAGTTGCCGGGGCCTGATATCAGTCCGGGGGAGTGTCTACGAGCGGCCAGGACGACTCCGTCCGTACCCGCCACTGACGCCACCAGTCGGTATCTCAGCCCGACCCAATCCAGACCGCAGCCGTGTTCCTGAAATAGAACCCGTTGACACTCCCGGTGAAAATACTCGTTGCTACTCTGAAGAATTGCTCATTATTGTTGGTATCCTCTCACCAGGCAAACTGGTGGTGATCAGGGAGTAATGCGACAACTGGCCTTGCGGCGGCAGCAACGGCGATGACGTGTGAGTTGGGGGCATCCCTTATCGGAAGATGGGGGAAGGGGATCCTCTCCAGCTGTTATCTCGACGGCGCGGCCTCGGGAAGTGGCCTTAGGCCATCGCTAGCGGCTGGAGATGGGTCAGGTGATCGTCGCATCCGGAATGCCCCGCTTTTGGCCGGGCACCACTGAATCGTATCCATGACTGCATGCATTCCAGAGTCATATACCAGCTCATCGTTTGCATCATCACTATTTACTATTTACTCACCAGTCATGTATCAATTATCTCTCTTGATAACTGCCTGTCTCTTGGCTGCGTCACCTGCCGTGGTTGAATGTGCGTATGTGCCATACAGGCTATTGCATTGGGCGGCTATAAGAAAGTTTCCCTAAATACGAACTAGTGTTTCTTCTGTTTTGAAGGCATGATAACCCAACGAGACTACCACTATCGCGTCCAACTCTCTGGGTCGTAGGACGGAATGACCTTCCACTTATGGTTACGTCGGTTCGGAACTTTCTTCTGCTTGAAGAGGGTGACTCTAGATAAACAAAGAAAGGTGGTACCATTCTCAATTCCCGTTGAGTGATCCGCTCTCAATCAAGCCAGTCATGAACTACGGCTGCCGGCAAGGCGCACGCGGGCAAGCTGCTGTCGGTGTGATTACCGTCCCCACCCAACAGCTAGGCATAATGGGCTTGTTGTGGCCTTAACCCATACACGTTGTAGACTTAAAGAGTTGACCAACAAGGTAGCCAAGATGATAAATATTGGGGGGCTGTAGCAACAGAGATCCTGAGTTCAATATGCTGTTCAATCAGCACGGTGGTGACACGAATCAGACATATACACAGCAATTGCACACTAGACTTGGTGCGACAGTGGGGACTCTCGCATCCACCCTGAAGAATCACCTCTATCCAGACTTCACCGAAGATGCCTGACAGACGTCAAAGCCTTCATTCAAGCACTCATTCATGTCAATGGGGATGGGTAGGAGAGTACGTATCTGAAGCAAAAAACCGAACCGTCATAGGAGACCGGCGCTCTACCATTGAGCCAATAGACCAATGGAAACGATCTACATGGGACTCGAACCCACAACCTCCGGTTTTCCAAACTCATCCAATGAGCCAACGGACCGATTTAGCCGGGAGCTTCAAAATAATGTCTTATGGACAGTAGCTTGCCCTTCTCCGAAGAATGGCAGCTGCCAGCTGATGAGTGGGTCTTACCGACAGATGCCCGGTGCTTTGTTTACATTTCCGATGCGGTATGGGTGAGTAGACTGTGAGAGCATTCCTCACACTTAAGTTTGCTTACTATAGAGACATACATGCGCTGTGAATGTATCCTTTGCATCACTGTTGCTCATGTTGCTCAGTGAAAGCGGACATCCAGCATCACTGCAAGGAGTAGCTTAGTGCTCAGCCGCAGGCTGAAGATAGATCAATAGTAGCGGAACTCACTCACATCACCCTCCATCTTTCACTCATCATTATTTGAATTCTTGTCCAACCCTCTGTTTCGACTGCTCTCGTTGCACCCTCTGATAAGGTTGCAAATAAGGTGCTTATTGTTTCCTGGCTGGGTTCAGTCGAGTAATTACTTCGTGCAATAGTGGTTCTTGGTCCCTGCCCCTCCACCGCTAGAGACAACATAAGTCTTCTGGTCTCATCTTTGTTCGACACACCACAATAAGCCGAGAATATTTCCGTCCAAGCAGCATCATTGCTTTCCAGTCACCCCTCTACTACCCACAATGTACGACTGTGAAACCTGCCCTCGCTACTTCAACAGCTGGTATGCCTGTCGCCAGCACATGAACGACACGGGCCATTGGGGCGTGCGGTACGAATGTGAAACCTGCGATGACCAGTTTTTGACTCAATGGGAAGTGAAGGAACATATGGATGACTACAGACACCACGCACCCAAGATTCCTTGCGAGACATGCGGGAGGAAGTTCTACAATCAAACGTCAGCGGATCAGCACATGAATGCAATGGACCATTGGGCTCCAACATGGCCATGTGAGACTTGCACGCAGATGTTCCATACGGAAGGTGCTGCAGAACAGCATATGCAGGCCAAATCCCATTACAAGAACTACTGCCACCCCTGTAACCGGCGTTTCGATACCGAGAATAACCTCAAGATGGTAAGGCCTTCTATTTCCTCAAACATCGTGAATAAACTCAGATTTCGCTTGTAGCACTTGAGTTCGAAGATTCACCGCGGTCAAGACATCTTCTGTCCTTTTTGCAACGCTGCTTTTACTACGGCCACTGGCGTCGCTCACCACCTTGAAACCGGCTCCTGCAAACGTGCTACAGGCCTCAATCGCGAGACTATCTACAAATTCGTTCGCAGCCGTGACACCCAAGGCGTCATTACAAGGAAGCTGCTTGAATGGAATGAGGATGACAACATTCAATACAAGGCTAATTCCCGTGCATACAACGGCGCCTACTGGGAGTGCTACTTGTGTCATCGGGAATTCAACAGCTTGACCGCACTTAATCAACATCTCAATTCGCCCGTGCACAAGCAGAAGCTATATCATTGTCCGAACGCGAAGTGTAGGAAGCAGTTTGTTACTATAGCTGCTCTGTTTAATCACCTGGAAAGCGAATCTTGCGCCTTTATGCGATTCGAGAAGGTACAGCGGCAGGTTCAGAATGTGTTCCGTGACCAGAGAGCTATTGCATTCTGAAAAAGCACAACACGATACTGCCACTCAGAAAGCTCGTCGCTGGATTCAAATCTGATGTCTGCTCGTACGGGCCTGAAATGTAAGTGTCGGTATTCCACAGGCTGATTTCGGACGCTGTCATGAGCCAGCTACCAGGGCATATGGCGCAATCTCGCTACAAGACTGCTTCATTGAGGCCACTGTCTGACGTCTATCTATCTCTGTGTATTGAATCTGTTCTGATATTCTATTCCTCACCGCTGGCGGCTAATAAGGTCTCATTTCAAAAAATTCGCCCGAGCATTATTATCCTAAATTGCAACAATACTCTGATCAATACTTTGTGATATATTCATGATGTAATGCTTGTTGCTTTGATTCCTTTTGTTTTCCAGTTAGTAATTAGTACCTCAGAATGAAAGAACGTGTTTACAACTAGGTCTGTTCGCTTCCAGTAGACAACGGCCACGGATGTTCTCAAGCAGTGTCATACACTTGAGTAGGTCAGCAGACAGCAAATCCAATACCATAATGCACTTCAATACTAGCACCACCATCGTTAAGCAGTAAAAAAGGGAAAAATAAACACAGGGACAGTCGAAAAGTTCAAATACACAAAGCCATCTCACATACTATGTGACTTGCCACTCAGGCACTACTGTACATTGTAAGGCAAGGGAACCTCACCAGTCCCAACAAAAGGAGTATGGAAGAGAGGTAGAACATTGGTTATCTGTCGTAAGAACCCCTCTCATTAGTTCCACCCTATTCCCTGGGGCATACTAAATACCACCACCTGATGCATTCAAGCCAGTAGGTATCCAAATTTTCAACACTGACATCTTTAGCAAACAAACGAATAACCACATCTTCGCAAAACAGAATATTCCACTGATATAACCCCAGTACGCACTTCCTCAGTAGTAATAAGCAAGCATATGAGTACTTCTACTAGATAAGGATAAATTTCCCCAACGGTCAACTAAACCTTACATACTACATAGAAATCATACTGAACTCTATAATAAAAGTTAACGTCAACTAATCAACATGTAGTACTATATAAGACATACAATCGCAAGAAATGTAACGGTGATGACGATGACTGGTCCCGAAAGTGGTTGGTGAGAAGTACTAGTAGTATCGATCTGGAATTATTGCGTGGGATTATTTAGCAGCATCATAATTTTCTGATGTAGATGACAAATAGCAATGTAGAGGGTTCTATATACTGATTGATAGCCAATGATTGTGTAGATAGTAGTAAAACAAAATAGTTTTCAAGTAATTGATTCTGACTTGGTGGTTGATTATACTTGCGGTATGTAGGGATAAGTCAACGGGTACCTGGATGTAGGAATAGCGTGTCATCATAACATGCTAGAAAAGTTCATGGGACTTGTGCAATGAAATGGCATACAAGAAGTAGTCAAAGTATGGATCTGTGGTAGATCGAAGATCATCATGAGGGTCGAACTGGTCTTGGTCGTAAGGGTTATTTCCCAGGACGGTTACTTTCTATCTAGTACATAGTATTGCATGGCGGCTTGCTTCTTCCAAGAAGAGGAAGAGGAGGATAATATGTGAGAACATTGTTTCATTGTTGAAGTAGTAGAAACCCTTCTAGACTTTAGCTCTGATCTATCGGGCTCATTCTTAATGCGAAGAATACTGTTTGTCAGTGTCTCGGGTCATGAATATAATCTATTGACATTACGTTCAAATGGATTTTTTCATTGATAATTTCTAGCTAGTAGTGGTTAGGCTACTAGTATATCAAAGATGAGATGCGAAATTCATCCATCGGTATATCTACTTATGCGGCTGCTGTGTCATAGCAAGCACCAGCAGGGATATACACACTACTTAATGATAACAAGATCTAAGCGATTTAATACCCTACATGGTCAGAACTGATAGAGAAGATTTCAATAAGAAGATCCCAGTGTACATACACAACTCTCTGTTTATAAAAGTTATTCCATGTTATGAGCACGTTAGTACTAGTAATTAGCATCATCTCATCACTATCACCGCCGCTATATAATCCTTGATTATCATCGGGATTTACTTCTCTCGGGCTTTGACAGTGGATATCAAGCATTTCAATACCACCACCATCCAATTGGCCGTCACATATAGCTCCAGCACTTATAGTTCGAATCAAGGCACACAGTACATTTGACGAGGCTACTTACGCAAGCCAAGCGCCGCACAGGCTGCATTTCATCTCCAACCAAGCCTTAACCGGCAGATAATAGGATCAAAAACCACGTAGGTAGATTCGCCACGGCCGCCCGCCGTTAGGCGAGGTAGATCTGAGACGCAGGTCGAATGAAACAAGATCAACGTTGTGGCTATTTACTTAGTTTTCTTAGATGCAGCAGTCCCGAGATGTTCTATCTAACTAGTAGATATCTGGTTTAGTTTGCCCGGAGAAACTTTCCAGCGAATGGTAGTGGGTGTTGGTGTGGGATTTTCCGTTTAGTATGGTCTTTACTTTGACGGGTAGGTAAGGGAGGTATAGTAAGTACTCTGGGCTCATAAGTTGTGGAATTTGTGCTCAGGTGACTTTCTGAGGTTTTGGATGTTTGTCAGGTGTCAAAGTAAGGATTGAGATCAGACCATAAGCGCAACCGTAGATGCCCATAGATTGGGGTGGCATCGAGACGTGGTATACCACCACCACAAACGCTACTACTACTTAGTAGTAGTCGGTGAAGTATAATACTAGTATAGTGATTGGTCGAGGTTATACCTACCTAGTTCGGGTCACAATATATTGTCACCTAGTCCATATGGGCTGGTGGCTGATAAGTGGATGGCTCTAGCCTTCCCCTTGCCCGATGAGGACTTTGTACGGAGTACTGTCAGACTAAAGTAGGACACTACTGTGGCAGGTACTCCATGCGGGCTGCAGTGGAGGGAGGGGTCCCAATCGAGGACAGGCTGAACGGAAGGATGATGGGACAACAAATTTCTCCCCTCCTGCAGGCTGATGTCATGGCTCGCGCGACAACCCCCCGGCTAGTGCATGCTGTATGATGGGATGTATACTGATCACACGCGGGTGAGATTCCATCTGATTTGAAAGAGGGCAGATGATGAACTGTATGTCTGATGTTAAGGATTCAGCTGAAGTGGAAGCAAATTGCTGGTATCTGCGCCAAGTGATGCTGTGATGAGGGGTCAAGGTATTATTTATCAATCTTGAAAAATGGCTTTAATGCCTGATACAAAATTCATGACCACAAGTGAAGATGATGAGCGAGACGGACGACCGGCCCACTCCGAGAAGGATTCCTTCGAGAAGCAACGTCGGGTTTTCACACACGGTACATCGTACAAGGGTAGTCGGGAGCATGATAGGCTGCTCAGATTGGAGCCCCAGAAGTTCCTAATTGAGGTGGCAGTGGATCGACCAGCGGGAGGCAGACGGCGAGAATTGCCCGGAACATGGATAGGCGTTGAGACTTGAGAGAGCCTGAGACAGGGGAACAATCGCTTCCCGGGCATGACTCGCCCTATCGATCGCGTGGGTGAGAGTTATTCTACTATACCAAGGGACCCCCTTGTAGTGTCACTCTTGCTGGAGATATCCGCGGCCAGTCCATTTTGGAGATAAGCACCGACGGGGGGAAGAAAGATTAAAACTACTAGTAGATTACAATCGTACAAAAAGTGAGAGTTACACAATGCTGTCCAGTGACAGTGATCAGGAATAAAAAGTAGCAAAATAGGGAAGGAGCGACTTGCGGCCGAAGTGTCTGGAAGGCGGTCCAAGCTTAGTTTGGTTCGCTTGGCAATGACCCCGCCAACGTCAGCGGCGCTTTTGATTGGCAGCAGTTCTGCCCCTCCATGATGTCACTCTCCGGGTATCTCGCTGTCTGATAGGCTCGCCCTTCCCAGCCAGACCCAGAAAGAACCTTTCCTCAACTGTCGGGTTCGTTGAATCCGCCTCGCCTCGCAAAACCAAAGAATGAGAATCTGCGATGACGATGTGTCTGTAATTAGAATATAGAATATAGATCCATTCCCCAGCATGGACTACTTATATAGAATCAACAGAGTTGGCAAGTATTGTCGTTCTCTCGAATTTTGGCCGATTTTACTTTTTTTACTTTTTTTGTTTTCTTTCGGCGATTTGCGAATGTCGAATGCCCAATGGGCCTTCTTCCACTCTCCCTCCGCCGGCACCAATTCCTACGGTACTTATGGATCAGATCTCAAGGGGGTTCTTCTGCTCTACGCTCTCTCCCTTCTCGTCCTAGCTTACAAACACCCCGCAACGGAAAACGGATCACGGATCAAGGCGTTGAAAGGATTTTCTTGTCGCCTCGCTTTTTCTTCTGGTCGCCGATTGCCTATGTTTGGTCTTGCAGGTTGTGTACGTCCGGTACAAGCTAATTTGGTTGACCCCTGAAGGGGCCCAGAACCCTCTCTTTTTCCCGGGAGGTCGTAGCAGGGGAATGAACAGGGTCCAGATTCGGCTCCAACGCGACAAACCTGGTGACTGGGTTTACGGTCGATTTGTCAACCGAATACGCAACGTCTCCGGTGGGATTGGTGGACTGCACCGTGCATGACTGCCTCCAGGCAGAGGACAATCCTCCAAGCACGATCTTACTGTGATGTCGTCCCGTCTCAGCCTACCAGACGCACCATCACCCCTCGTTTGCCATTCCAAGGCACGTCGGCATTCTAGATAATTCTGTCGACCATGAAAGACAAGACGAAGGAATGAGGTGCCATCCACGTGCGGTTTGTGATCGTGATGTGATGATGCCTGTTGACCGTTCAGAGACTGGAGGTGGTGCGGTGGTGGGGATCGACGCCCATGGCCGACTGATAAAAATCGGAGGGCGGACACCCTACGTCAATTGTGGTCCTATGATCTCAGCGTGCATCATTCAGAGTGGAGGTAAGGATTGGCTCCCTTTTTGGCCCGAGAATAGGGCCGTCGGTACAAATCCTTTCGCAAAGGTAAGAGGGGATGTAAGAGGGGTCTGGTTTATCTCGGGACGAGGAGCTCACGACTGGCTGGACTGTTAACAAGCACAGGCATTGCAATGTTCAACAAACCTGGATGAAGGGAAGATGGCATTGTGCATGGGTTTGGTGTTTGCCCGCTTCTTTCTTAACCCTTTTTTCCCTCTGGTCTCGCCTTCCCCACATAGGCCGGGCCAATCAGCGGTCCTCACTTATGTGGGATGTTTGACCTGGATATTTTGAGGCTTTTTCTCCCGGCAAATTCTAGTCTCGAGACGTGGGATCGCGTTCGGCTCCGACTTGGGAAAAGTAGACTTTCCTTTGGATGGTGAAAGCGGAAAAAAAGAGGGGAGAATCCTTTCCCTTCAAGGTGATAGAGATCGCTGTACACTACGCGGTTTAAATAGGAGACAAATTTGTCGAAAGGGATTAACCATCGAAGAACGCGCGACAAGAGAAGATGACGCCAGAGGATCTCGTCATCGGTTGCTTAAAACGCTGCCAGAGTCCCGCTCTCCTTTTTTTCTGTCCCCCTCCCGAAATTTCTCTGTTCACGCGTTTTCTGCTCGTCGGTTGATCATCGTCGTTACTCTGCAATATTGTTTTTCTTCCCCACCACCACGACGGTTTGTAAGCTTTCCGAGACCACTCATTGTTTTTTTTGCAGTCGGTGGCTCCCTTTATTGTTCTTTCCGTTCATTAGGTGCCTCCTTCTGTATGACTGCTGCAGCCCACCGTGCCGGTGTCCAATGAATTGACCGCTCTGGATGAACATCGGATCGGGGCCTGTCAGTTGAGGAAGAAGGGCTGAAGCATCGTTGTTCCCCTCGGTTTGTCTCATCAAGGGCTGGCCCACCGTATTATTCATTCCCGCAATAGCGCCTAAAATCCTAATCATAATTCTAGCCTGAGGGTAACTTGAGTGAAGAGGTCACATCATCAACCTTCACTTTTGGAGGTTACGGGCATGGGACTCCCTTGAGGGTATTGTCGGGACACAACTTACTTTTGACTCCTGATAATACAGTCCGATCAGGCTGTACCTTACCTCTAGTTCGGGTCTTGTTGTGATTCTTTTTGTTTCTTTCCTCCCATCGGTAATCTTCCTCCTCCCTCCTCTCCCTATCTGCTGTCTCTTGTGTCTGTTCTGTTTCTATCGGCTGCCAGCCCAGCCCACTTGCTCCCCTCCTCTTTTTCGTTTCCCCTCCACTTTCTGGTTCCTTTTGACGGCGCGCGCCTAACCAGAAAAAAACTAAGTGCAGCGAAAAAAAAAAAAAAAATCAAAAAAGAAAAAAATAATAATAACGACGAAAGATTTTTCTGAAATAAATAAATTTAATAGGGAAAAAATAGTAAAAGAGAAAAAAAAAAGGCGCGCCAAAAAGGAAAGGAGAGAAGAGGTTCACACACACAGAGTGCAACCAACCATCAGCATCGTCATTTCCTTTTACCTCATCCTCCCTCTCTCTCCTCCTCTCCTCCTCTCTTCCTCTCCTCTTTTTCCCTCCCTCCCACTTTCAAGCTTCGCTTTCCCCCTTCTCATCATCATCTTCTGCTTCATCCTCTTTAATCTTATCCACTTGTCCTAATCGGGAATATTCATCTTTCCCACTTCTGCCTCACCTTAACTCGCCTTATCGTCGGGTTCCCCGTTAATCTAAGTTTAATCTGACCATTGCCACTTCCGCTGTTGCTGCCATACTTCTATTGAATCCATATATACCCAAAGGCAACCTCAGCTTCTTAAAACTGCGGTGGACGGAACTGGTTCCAGGTGGGCAAAACCCCCCTTCTGCTGCTCTGCTTAGCGCCTCCCAGCCCATCATAATAAGTGCTCGGCTGCTCATCCTCCCCCTCGGACAATCACTGCCCCTCCCCCTCGTCCCTCCTGATCCAGACAGCTGTTCCCTTGCTCATCCCAAGGTGGATCCATCCCATCTGGTGGATTGATATCTGTGCTTCCCTTCTACCCGCTGCCTCTCTTTCCACAATCACTTTCTTCTTCTCTCCCCTCCCAGCCTCACTTATTTCCACTCCATACGATACCCCTCCCCATTCCCTGGTGGCAGGAACATCCTTGTTTAAACATTCCCTCAGCCTCACATAGCTAGATTACCTTGTGTGTTGCTCTTGAACTCTTTTTTCTTTCTTCATTCCCCTCATCGACCCCTCTTGACTCAATCTTTTTTCTTTACTCACGAGGCAATCATACCAAAGACGAACTGTTGGCCTCTCCAGTTCTGTGTTCTGTGTGTGTCTGCGTGTTCATCCCCTCCCCTTCCTTTCGTTGTATATCTCCTGTTTTATTCTTTGTCCCTGGGCTGGCTTGCCTGACCCTCGTAATACCCCTATTGCGTAGGGCAACATCATCACGATCGATCCGAGCAGCTGTAACGTCGCCGTTCGATTCGTGTTCCACCGCTGACATGGAATTAGCCTGCAGATTCTTTCCGTGTAATTCTCAGTATTTCCGTGTTTGCTGCTTGCCAGCTTGGGCCCGGAGAACAGCCGGCTAGATTGACCCACAGAGTCCGGACACGCAGCTTGTCAAAAGACCATTGACTCCTGGTGGTCTCAAGGCGTTTGCTCTACGTCGAACGACATTGAACCTTAACCCAAAGCACGAGAACCAGTCTCGTATCATCACATCATCATGGCGCCCACCACTACTACAAAGACCGTGGAGGAGCCTGTAGGTGTCGCGAAGCCGCACACTGAAGCCAAGGTTGAAGCTGACCTCCCCAAGCCCAAGGAGACTAAGGAGATCCCCTCCACATTGGCGGAGATGAGTGGGAGTATCGACCAGAGCACATTCGAGCAGATTTTGGAGATGGACGACGACGACAGTGATAGAGATTTCAGCAAGGGTATCGTGTTTGGGTTCTTCGACCAGGCTGAGAGCACATTCATCAAGATGGAGGATGCTTTGTAAGTGTTCGCGCCGCTTGCGGTTTGGTAAATCGCGCTAATCAAGCATATAGGAAGGCGGAAGATCTGAATGATCTGTCTTCTCTGGGACACTACCTGAAAGGTTCATCAGCCACGCTCGGACTCACCAAGGTCAAGGATGCATGCGAGAAGATTCAACACTACGGCGCCGGCAAGGATGAGACCGGTACGACGGACGAGCCGGACAAGAAGACCTCCCTTTCGCGCATTGAGAAGACCCTGACCCAGGTGAAAAAGGATTACAAGGAAGTAGAGGCCTTCCTGCGCAAGTATTATGGCGAAGAGGAGGAATCCTCTTAAACTTAGGACGAACAGAAACAGAAGGACAGGGTAGAATCAGGCGAGAATTCTGTGTCAGTTAACTGAATATACGCGCGAGAGCGAGGCCACACGCTCCGCCCAAGATCAATGCAATCGAGATCACCAAGTGACAGCACCATCACCACACAGCTATTTCTAAGACTGCGGAAACATGCAGGAAGACAAGACATCCATCTTGCCGCGGAAAAAAGATGATTTCATTTCTATTTTTGCCCCTTGTCTTGGCCGGGGCTGTTTGTTCCTAGAACTGTATGAACCATGAACTAAAGGGAATATGAAGAACCAGAACAAAAGGAAAAGAAAAACAAACAAAAAAGAAAAAGAAAAGGTAGATGATTGATACTTGTCGTCCTGCCTTGGTTAGCCTAGTTGCAAGATGGCCCTTGGGGGACGGATGTCGCATGCACATTGCCTTGTGGCATGATCGGGTAGTCGTTGCTTGCCAGGGAGGGCTGGGAATGCTTGGACGACCGTCGCTTTTGAGCAAATACCCCTGGGAGCTTGAGCTTCAGGAACGACAGATGAAATGGGAGGAGGTGGTGACAGCGATCACTCTCATCCGACCCTCCTTAGATCATAGATACAAGTAGGTGGTAGTTGAGTCGACTTTATCGGGTCCGGTAGCAAAGTTCGTGAGCTGCCAGACGGGAGTTTTGCCGTGGATTGTCGGACATACTTGAGTATGTACGACCGTTGCCTCACATGCACCTTTACACAAGGACCAGGCTGAGCAACGTTCGGGAGATGAGCTGGAGGTGCCTGTCGTATCCTTGGGACTCTCCCAGCGTCAACCTCCGCCCCGGGTCACGGCAGCATCCGGATGGATGTCTGCAAACAACAGATTTCCTTCCCTCGAGGAAGGTATTGATGGGATCGACAAACGGTCAACGGGTTCGTCTTAATATATATTTCGCCTCTGGGCAAAAGGAAGAAGGGGCAGGTTGTCATTTCGGTCGAAGACAGGACCCTTTTAAACCAGACTGGGGCGTTTGTCCGTGCGTTAGCGGGGGCGTCTGCCAGCCAGGGATGGTAGGGTTAGCCACCACCACCACCACCACCACCACCACCACTGCCTCCGGAAGCTACAGTAGCTAGCTAACTAGCTTTCTAGCTTATGGCTCGGGAAAGGCAACGCAGACATGACTTGGATTCTGACGGGATGGGACAGGGTCCGTGGCACTGCAGATGGTTGGGAGGTGATGATGATCATGGGGTTGTGCTGATAGCCCCTACCGTATGCCATTCATGGATGTGAGAAGGCAAGCAGGAGCAGCCAGAGGAACTGTTCCATCCAGTTTCTTTCCTCGACTCCCGTACTGTGGGTGCCTGTGTGCGACCATCCATCCATACCAACTTCCCAAGCTGGATGAGAAAAGCGCACGTTACATTGACAGCCTGTCCTGCTTGCCTACCGGCATTCTGTGCGTGTGTCTGTTCGTTTCTATATTGGATATCATGACTCAGAGGGGGATACACCCATTACTCACGAGACTGCGGTCAGACAAACTACGTCTTATTCCCGTCAGTCGGTCAGTGGTGGGATGATCCGACAACCGAACTGGTTGTCCAAGGACGAGAGCATGACATATGGGAATTGTCCCAACAAACGGATAGCTACATGCTACCTATTCACTAGCTGAGTGGGACGACGGGTATCTTTCTTGCCCTGGAAGTGCAGCTGTGGTATCTGATGACAATTATGGTGAGGATATTTGAATAAAGAGGGTTAGTGTGGTCATATGGGAGACATTGTTCATATTCTTCGTATCACAAATTGATTCCGTGACTAGCAGCAACGGCTGTGCTGCAGATACAATAGACAACAATAACACACCCTCTTTTGCTTCTGAAAATCCCATCTTTGTCTTTCCCTTGATTATCATTCTTCTCCGTTTATCAATCATAACACGTGCTGATCCAACGGGACAAGAACACACCCTCTCACCACAATCAACCATCAACCATCAACCACCCAAGCAAGCAAGCAAGCAATCACTCAACCAAGAACCGTTTCTCGGGAACCCGTGCGACAGCAGACAAAACCGGAATCGTTATCCCTGCTTGATACATCCTTACTCGAACGGAGTGAACAGTGGCGTGAGATATTACTACTTAAATCTTACATCAATCCCTACCACCACCAACCCCCAACCCCAAACCACCCCCCACAAAACAAAGACAAGACAAGAGACGAAAGAAAGAAAGAAAGATGTCCGTCTCCCCCCGCGCCAGCAAAGAAGAATTCATGGCCGCATTGGGCCTCTCCACCCAAGACCCCCAACACGAGCAATACTACCGCGCCATGAGAGTAAATCCCCCCCATCCCCCATACCCCAATTCCCCCCTATACACAACCCTACTAACAAAATACCACAAAAGGATGAAGCAATCTCAACCTACAACCACCTGAACGAAGACCCCTCCAACCTCCTCGACATCTACCGAACCACCAAACCACCATACTTCTGGCACCACATCCGGCCTGAGCGCCAGCGATGGGGGATAAATGAAATAGCGAGGAACGCGAGTCCGCTTACAAGACCGCTGTTTGCTCGCGGGATGACTAGTGGCGAGTATGGGCCGAATTGGGTCGCGGGGTGGTTGCTGTATAGTGTTTTTAGGAGTAGGGATGTGAGGAATAATAGGAATAGGAGGTTGAAGGATAAGAATGGGAATAGTGGTGGTATTTCTGGTGGGGAAGGTATGTATCTCTCCCTATCTCTCTCTTTAGTTTTATGTGTGGTTCAATTGGTATGTACATCTAACTAACTATGCTGCTATGCTGGCTGTATGTATAGGTCGGGCGAGTTCTCCTCAGATGGTGTTGAGGTATGGTGGTGGTGCTTCTGCGGCTGCTTCTGCTGGTGGTGGTAGTGGTGCTGCGAACAGTGGAAAGAAGGAGTACTATGATCCTGTTAGGAATGGTTGAGTGCAATGCAATGCAATGCAACGGGCATGGGCGTGTATAGACTAATCTCCATCCTCCTCCTCATCACCTCTCCTCTTATTTCCATTCTTCTGCGTCCTCTCCTGCTTCAACGCCTCCGTGACTCTCTGGTCCCTTTCATCCTTCCTCTCATCCCACTCCACATCATACTCCGCCGCAATATTCTTGATCTCCTTGCGCAACGTATTTCCCTCGTCAATCAATGACTCCCACAACTGCAAATCAATCCCCTTCTCCTGATACAGCTTCTTCTGCCGCGCATTGATCGTAAAATCCAACGCTGACCGGTACGATATCTCCCGGTTATGGTACAGAAACCAGAGATATCCCCCCATCAGCGTCGACAAACTCACCAGATACGTCACCGGCTCCATCGTATCCCAGCCCAGATCCGTCTCAAACGTCAACCTGTACACGAGGTACCACCACATTGCCAGGATTCCCAGCCCTCCCATCGCCACCCGCTGTGCTCCCCGGTGCGCTAGCGCATCACACTCGTGCTTGATCTCCGCGATGCCCTTGATCCGCCCGGAGATCTTCCGCAGTCTCATTCGCAGGAAGTACGTCCGCTCGTCGAACGATGGCACCGCTACTCGGATCTGATGCACCCCGGCTGGTGCGCCTTCCACGGAGACGATGAATTCCCGGGCCCGTGCTGCGTCGCGGATAAAGTCTCCAATTTCGGTGGATTGTGACCAGCGTACGAAGCGCTGCTCTCTCCTGCCGCCGCCTTCTGATTCTTCTCCCTTCTTGCTGGGCTCCGTGCGGCGCAGGTACGTGTATGTATCGTCTTCTGTGGGGATCCGCTTGCCTTCGCCGTCATCGATGCGACCCATTTCGTCGAGCTGGTGGACTTCTGCGCCGGTGCCTTCGTAGACGGCTTTTCGGGGCCGAATGGGGTGGTCTTCGATTTGGAGGGCGATGAAGGAGACGGTTGGGGGGCGGGTTTGGCCGTCTTCTTTCTTAATGGCTGGGACTTCAGACTGGATTAGTCGTTCCAGGTGGGAGAGTGGTTGTTGGGGGTGGACGAGAATAGCTATTGGTTCGATGTCTGTGTCGTCAGTACACTCTCTTCCACAATGCCATGAATTTCAGTGAGATATACCTTTATGCTCCCCCTGATAGCCGGTCGACAGCGGAATCAACAGCTTGAATAACCTCGACGGTGTCGTTAATAGCTTGCCTGTACAGTATTAACACATGCCCTGGTTTTGAAGAACAGGAAAAGATAGAGATATACCCTTCGTCATCGCATCCTCCAACTTCCCCCCTGAGTCTCCTCCCTTCTGCTCCTCCTGCACAACCCCCGTCCGATCCCTCAATCTCAACCTCTCCAATTGCTCTTTCGTCCGGGTGTTTCTCATCCCGCTACCACCAGGAATTCCTGCACGGAACCACCTCCGGTCTAGTGGCATCCAGACCGCACCACTATTGGGCTGCATATGCGCACTCCCATTGTACCCTCCTCTCGTCGTCGCAGCGCCTAATATAGCAGGAGCAGTACTGCAGGTGTTCCATCGTGCACGCGGAACTTGTGGGAGGACATGCCCGACTCGAGGAACTCGACCCAGAATTGACCGCATTGCGGTCACGTCATCGGCTATTGTAGATGGAAGTTCATATATGCACTTGTATCCTCTAGGCGCGAGAAAGATATATAGTATCCACCAGATAGGGCGATAAAAGCTGCACCGGGATCAGGGGTAAAAGTACTGGTATGAAGCCGGTAGATTTGAATTAGGATTAATCTATAAATGTAATTGTTCTCTTCCTTGCTGGCGTAGGGATTTTCCAGAGTTGCCTTGGAAGGGTAAACTTCATAATGTAGTTCGTTGGGTGATGTACGTCATGATGAGTCAGCTGTGATGATGCTTGTGTGGAGACGCGTGTCATGTCGGTTTGTTCGGTTGAGGGAGGCGAAGCAGAGGTTAATTTGGGATGTTAAGGGGTGATGATGATAACTATGATGCTGGTGTTGGCGTCATTGGGGTTTCAGTTGTTGTTCCTGAGGTCAGGTTCAGGAGGAATGGCGGTGGTGTCTGATTCATGGCTGGAGGTTGTCCAGTTGGGTGGTGGTCTAGACCGCTACGTATATATATACTTTAGCAGCAGCGGTAGTAGTCAGTGATTTCAACCTGTATAGTATATACACAAGTTTAATTGAGCGCTCATACATCAATTCACCACCCAAGATTGTGATCGCTGGCCACCCATGCAATCAATCAAACAAACTAGCCCGATCATCAGTCTGGAATCAATCCCTGTGTTCCTGCCATAGACCAATTCCATCATCCATCACCCATACCCTTCACCGCTAAAAGCGACAGCCAACAAGCACAAAGAAAAGCATTTCGATCTATCTGGTATTCAAGTCATGTCGTAAATCGTAGCATCATCAAGTATCCCAGTATTCCCTCTGCTTCACTCCCTTCCTCCTTTTCGAAGAAAATCAATCATCCGCTACTTACTGCCCAAAAGCAAGCGCCCTCGTCGGTCCAACGCCCCGTCGATCCAGTCTCCCTTCACAACTCTCCGGACTGCTCCCACCACTTCTGCTCTCGCCGCTTGTCGACATATCCGTCTCATCTCCATAGCGTCCCTTTCTTCCCGTGCCAATGGCGACCGGAATTCCCTGAATGGGTCCCCCCCGGTGTTCATGACCAGCAGGGTACATGCCGTCGTTGACAGAGAAGTTGCGGCAAATCAGGTACGCGCGCATCGCTGCATTCTCCTCAGCTAGAGTCTTCGATTCGCAAACGTCCTCCGTCTGGTATTCCCGGTTGTTGACCCGGACAATGCACGTGTAACCGCCTCCGACTGCATAGGATTCGTAGGCAGGTTCTGCCCAGTGCCGGCGTCGGCAGAGACCTGTACATGAAATGTTAATGGATGGCTGTTAAAGGACGGATGGCGATCGGATCGTGTGTTAACGCTCGGTCGCTCCGAGGGATGCAAATTCCCCGAGCGATCGACAAATCATAGAGAGTGTAGATAAGAAATCGCATCGCCTTGAGTCAATAACGACCACCACCGCCGTCGGCTTGATCCCAGCCATTGTTGTTTTTCCACCACATGCATACATGCATGGTGTCTAACATGAAGTGGGAAAAAACAGAGCATGGCCACTCGGAGGCGTTGGTCTGACCCAATGGCATAAACGAAGGGGAAGAGAAGCAAAGGTCGGACGAATGGCAAACGAAATCATCTACATACTTGCGAGGTAGAGAATATAGTACATCGTGAAGACCAGTGAATGGCCAATGGAAGGTATAGCCCTGGATGGTATCGGCCCAGTATTCGTTGCCCCAGCTCAGATCGAGACTGCACCAGATCCTGGGCAGTCACACCAAAAAGGTACCGGCACGAGTCTATGTTGACAGCGATGGTTGGTGCCCAATGATCACTCACTCACTGCCTCATATGACGGGCAATGGATGTGCTATTTTTGTGGTTCCGTTATTTTTTACAATAGCCAAAGAGCCCTGTTCACCACAAGCGGGCCGAGACAGTCGACAACGCCTAGTATAGATCAATGCAAACAAAGGGCACGAAGGACCGTGAGGGAAGGAACTAGCGGCCGAGAAGAGTCAAGCAGCATGCCTTACACTGGCGGAGGGCAGGAGGGAAAAAAAAAGAAAAGAGAGGCGAAGAATATCATGCTGGCTCAGGTATAGTCCGCTCAAATAAACAGGGTGGGACTGGTCATTGATAATTATTCCAGTCAAGGGGAAGAAAAGGGTAAAGAGAGAGTGACAACAGAGACACCGTAGGGGCAAAACTAATTACAAAAAAGCAGAAGGAAAATTAAAAATAAAATTATCATTTCAATCAAAAGAACGGCTCTCCACCGGCTCTTTCAATCTCTCCACGGATTGGCCGAGGAGAAAGGCAATAGACGAATGCCCTCCTCTCAAAAACGGTCCTAAACCTCACTAGCTTTGTTCGTCTTGTCGCCTTTCTGCTTGGAGAAAGGAACATGACAAGCGCGGTCCAAACCCTGATGCGCTGGCATGGCTTTTCACCAGTGGTCCCGCGCAAAAAAGATCCAGGACGTCCTGGCCCATCGGCCACCGTGTAATTCGCCGCCGATCCAGGCGGCTAACATATTGACATGTTGTTCAGGATAAGAGCTTTCCGGGCAAATCGGTCGATTCGGTCTACCATTCTTGCTGCAGAACGTGGGCCGGCTGTCTAGGCATGCCTTAGAAGGTGCCAGTCCGTAGTCAGCGCGGCCTTTTTGTGAATTTTATTTTCTTCCATTCTTCCTTGCGCGTCCCCTCCCCTCCCGATCCTTCGGTCTGAAATGTATCCATAAACCCCGCAGTGTAGAGGGAACAACGACTGTCGCCCTGTCAAGCAAGTCGCAACGAACGTAATGGAAGCACGGGAGAAAGACTCAAGGAAGGAGGCGTCGTGGAATCCCGCTAATGCACATTGACGATACATAACAAGGGGTTGATGTCGCGCAGATGAATCCTGGCATGGAACCACCAGAGAGAATTGGTGCTGGCGGGCTTCTTTGTACCATGAGCCGATCGTCCCTTCTGGAGGGGAAGCAGGATGCCACCAATGATGGAAGAAAGTCCCGTTGGACTCGACCGTAACTTTTTTTTCCCTCTGGCCGGGTCAATGCTGAGACGATCATGACCCTCGACGACTCGGTAAGCCATCCGAATCCGCTTCCCTTAGTTTTAGCAGACCGCTTCCTCGGGTGCCTCCTGAGTAATCCTCATGTTAAATGAACAGAATCCTTCGGGAGTCGAACAAAAGATCCAGATGTAGAAACAACCATTTAAAAATTGGCTCTAGAGGTCTCTTGCTATCGGAACCTACTAATTCACAAAAGCATCCTGGAATGTATCGGTTGCCGCGTGAAAAATCCGGATAGGCTCCAGACTGGCCGGAGTGGATCAGGCTCAGATTGGTCGAGGCGTTGGATGTTGTTGACAAGCAGGCATCGCGGATGCAATGATGAGTTGGCAATTTCGCTTCGTGCGGCGGGGAATCCATGCCACTTCGACACGAAGTGAGCAAAGGATGAGGAGAAAGGAGGAGGTTAGTTAACCTTGCAGAGTAACCTGAGAGGCTTTTCTCCCACTTATTCAGCACGACCCCGGGGAATTTGGTGGCCTTTGGCTCCAACTCGACACCCGTTGGGCCACTGCTTCTTCTTCCCTCGTTTGGCTGATTGACGGGTTGCAGCATATTTGCTCAGTGTGTCTGTGCATGGTGTAAGTCCGTCCTTTTTTTGTGGCCCTCGCGTCGCGATGGTGACATGTACCGCTTGGATGTTTGTGGAAGCGAGGGCGGGCCATGCCTTTCTTTCCCCTCTGCCTTCTTAGCCGCCTTGTCCTTTTTCTACTTATCGTGGTCTTCATTCTTGAGGCGCCAGGGGATAGGGTCAAACGTGGGAGAAGCACAGATCGAATGCCCAGTCAATACTGTCCCCTAGTCTTGACTAACTGCCAGGACCGTTTCAGCGGGGTCTTGTAGTTTCAAAAGGACTACTGGAGAGGGGCATCAAGTGGCCAAACTTTGAGCAGCTGATGTCGTACCAAAGAGTTTAACCCCGGATCTTGTCGCAAGCCAGCAAGAAACCATTGGTTTGATCATCTCATCTTCATGCTGGCTGCTTCCTGGCTTTTCCTGCTTCCCCTCAGTGCGGAGGCCAGCCAAACTATCTTACATGCGTGTAACAAGCTTATGAACAATTGATTCTTACATGCGTCATACTGTACAAATTATACTTTTCATTTGATATAGTTCCCCTGCTCGATAGCTTGACCCTGTCCCATCACCATTCGGGCTTGATCGGACGGTGCTCGCACCATACCCGCAGGCTCTCCGCGGCCGCATGGGGTACCACGAAGATCGGGTGAAAGGCTTTCAACCGGTCCTTCTCATCGAATACATTCTGGTCGGAGGATGAATCATCCGAAGCAGGGATGGGTGTGCATTTCCAGGAATACGCCGAACCAAAGCCCTCATCAGAGCTGACGCTGGAAGTGGTGTGGTAATGATAATACTGGGTTGAGCTCAAGCCTGTCAGCGTGTAGCAGGTGTGGTACGAATCCGGATGCCTAGTAGCCATAGTTAGCCTGACCACACTGTGAAAGGAATCGGAAGAGGAAGGGAGTTACGTACTTCCCAGGCTTATCACGGAGCCCCCCGAACTTGGACTGGCAACAACCAAGGATATATCTGGTTAACCCTTCACGGCTGTAGAGATTGGCAGGGACCCGCTCCGGGCCTGTAGCTGACTGGACTCCGTTGAGGGCAGACTGAACTAATGGCCAGCAGGTGCCAACCCAGTGGCTGTAGCAGCCATCCACCAATTTATTGGTCCTTCCCGAAAACCCTCCTTCGGGGGCGTACTGTCGAGCAGAAAGCCAGCTCAGGAGTAAAGGAACATCCATGCACCTGATGTTATCAGCGGAAGCGGGGAGAACAACATGAGAATGCACCTCTTACCTCGACACCATGACTTCTGGTGGGCCCATGAGGCACAGACATGCCAAAGCACAGAAAGTATAGGCACCATGCGCCTCAGAACCGGGGCTTCCGGAAATGCCGCCTTCGTATGTTTGGCCTGCAGTCCAGATCAGTCTAGTCCGGCAGTTTAGGGATGCGAAGCTCTTACACCTCGACAGGTACTCCGAGAGGCCACTGGTGAATGTCTCGAGACCGTGCTGCCGAGCTTCGGCATCAGGGGGTAATTCCAGTGGCAAATTCAGTAGCGAATGGACCACCATGGCGCAATAGGCGCCTCTGACCAAATTTTAGCAAAAGGCAAAAGGTGGATGCGAAGCAAGCAACGGGAGAAAATACCGCACGTCTTCTTCCCCGCCCACGCAGACCCTAAAGCCGCCATCAGGCTGCTTCAAGCTGCCTAGCCATCTCCACCTAGGCCCAGGTCAGCATGCATTGATGCTCAAGTCAGGTACCATAATTACTCACATCGCCTCCCGATCGATTAGTTCGAATGCCTCTTCGCCTCCGACCATGGCTAAAGCGAGCACTGTGGCATAGCTAGAGGCGCAGTGGGACAGTTGCCCGTGACCTCCTCCCATACCCCCTGTAGGATTTTGCATTGGCGTAAACGTGGAAATGACACTAGAGAGAGGATTTAGACATGGTCGTTGGATAGAAAGGTGGTAATTGAGAGCCAGAATCGCAGCAGCGTAGCTATGATCAATCTGCACGCTGTCAAACGCACAGCTCAATTATTGCTTACCGTTCACGGTATTTGGTGACATCTTCCCCCAGGAGGCTTAATCCGGCCAGCACCCAGTAGACCATCCAAGGTCGGCTTGCATCCATGCCAGCGAAGCCCTCTGGATAGTCCTCCAAAGAATCGTATAAGTAGATGAGGTGGTCATTCTGGTTCAGAGATGGTACTCCGAATCGGTTGAATGGACCTGCCTGGCTGTTGTGAATGCCTTTCAAGAAGGGCAGACATTTGTTGACGGTCTCACTTTGGACCTCAGAGGTCTCGGTGCACAGGGCATCTAGCAGCGAGGGCAGCTCTTGAAACAACGCCGGAACTCCGGGATGTGCTTGGGGCTCATACATGCCGCCGCTGCTGTTGCTGCGTTGGTCTAGCGATGTGTGCTTCCTAGGTGTAGGCGCCGAGGGTTGACGGCGTCCTATTGACGAACTAGTAGATTTTGTGTCTCTACCCTGAGCGTCTGTTGGCCTGGATGTTTGGTTGGATGAAAAACGAACTTTGCGACGCGGCTTCCCTGCGGCGGCGATAACGATCGGCATGGAACGACCTGGAGTTTGAATATATGATTTCGGGTCTACTGTTTATTGGCGCGATCGAGAATGATCGAGATGAGCCTGGGTCCGATTGTTCTCCTCTTTCATGAATGGAGATGACAGCTGCCATGGCCGCCCGCAGAATCCATTGTTCTTTCTCCCCGCCGCAGTTGCAAGTCAGGTGGGCCCCTCGTCGACTCCTCAGGCCAGAAGCCCCAGTCGAGTTGGGCGAACAAACCAAGTGCGCAAGATAGAGAACCTCGGTTCCGCGAAGATAAGGCTGTGGAATTTAGTGGATGTGGCTATTATGGATGATGGATGGGAATGATTTCTTTATCCTCATTCACTTCCCCCAACATCTGTCAGATTCTTACATGGTGGTGTGGTGTCAAATCAACCCACACTGTGTTGCCGGCACGTTCCCGAGGCATCTTCGTCTGCTGCTCTTTGTTTTCCTTTTTCTTCGTGACGGATGGATCCCGTGACCCCCTTTCTTCCTTTTTTCGCAGGCAGCCAGCCCATGGCCGATGAGGAATGGATCGCCGCTTTCACTCTCCCACTCAGGCTAGTGGGCATTCCGGTCGGCGGCCGGAAGTCTTAATCCTTGTAGTTAAGATGCAGCTCCTTCAGACTCCATGACTCGACCATGAGGGGTCAAAGGGTCTCAGGGGACCTTCTCCTCTCCTTCCAACCTCTTTCCTCCCCCCTATCCTGTCTCTTTGTCTGGACGTTGAATCGACCGGAAGAAACTCAAGTGGTTTCCCGACCCTTCCAACCCTGTCCTAGCCGACTCAAGCGACGGGATTGAGCGCGCGCATCAAACCAGGCAGGATTTAAAGTTATTGACGCTGGATTTTAGTAGTCTACTACAACACAAAGTCTACTTCCTAGACTACGCTACGTTGTCTTTGACTAAAGATTTCGGGCACTGACCATCGACACTACTACTGCAGATCCGCTTCCCGTGTGTCGTCTCCTCTGTGACCTCACAAACATCGCGACCGTGCTAATAATAAGATTTCCATGGCTGCTGCGACTTAAGCGCCAACGTCGTCAGCCGGCGCAACCGTCTGGACATTGTTGGCTCTGGAGACATTAAAGCGACGCGCTGGAGATAGTATGTATGGCTTGCGGCCGCTGGCGTGGCGAGCTGCGAGTCAGAAGTCCGTGGTGCTGATATGTTTCATAGCCAGCGAATCGAGTTGTCGAGCCCCATCGGAGTGGAGTTCACGGGCTTGGATTTCATATGCAGAACGTTTCCTTACGCCTGGGCTGGCTCGTTGCCTGCTTTAGGGAGGTGTGTCTGTTTCCCTTTTCCCCTTCGAGGGAGCTCCGCGGCCAAGACCGTTTGTGTTTCTTTTTTACTTTCTTTGCACGGCCCCGTGGAGGAGGTGACCACCCCAATGGCGCTGACATAGCCCTGCGCCTGCATGTTTGTTGAGAACCAATTTTGGATCTGTCACGTTTCTCCTCCCATTTTACGAGCCGAGCTGGCGGTTATGGGAAATGTCTTTGTCGACCCTTGCTAAAATTATCTAAACGGGTGGGGTCACGGAAGTCACAAGGAAAAAAGTGGGAAGGCCAAGTAAGAGGAAGAGCAGAAAGGACCCTGTAACCACTACGGAGGAAGAGACAGACATCCGCAGCATGTACATGCCAACGCGCCGCGGGATTGCATATGCCTATCTTCATGATGATGACTTACCCAGAAAGGTAAAACGAGGGGGACGTGAAGTTGCCTCGACCCTTATCGACTCCTCATCATCTCATCATTTCATCATCGTCAAGAGAAGAGGGTTGCAGATAAGGAGGGATGATGTGCTCTTGGGGATTCCGGGGAGGGGAATCGTACAGTAGTAGTCGTACCTAGTTGGCCTCGAGGGGCAAGGCCTGTGGCATGCTGATGAACCTTGGAGCTACTGCACCGTCAGCCACCTTGTTGGCACGAAATCAACATGTGTGCGCCAGTGATTGCTTACTGATTGGGAGGATGGGCGTTATTGGGCCGAGATGATTATCACCTACCGTGAACTAACAGGCCATCCCGGTCGAGGGGACGGGGGAAGGGGACGAATGGCAGCCAGGCCAGAGGCTGTTAGATGTATGTAGGTAAGCCCGGACGTACATCAACAATAGTCCTCCTGTCCACCTCGTTGAACCTGAAGTTTGCCTGTCACTGGCGAGGACTCACGTACAATACAGTTTATGTCCTTTGATTCGGTGGTACGGGAGGCGTTGAGTCAGCGAGGGTCCTTTTCCGAGGTCGCTCAGTCCTTGACTAGTAACTCAAAGAGAGATAGTTTGAGTTTTAACACTAACGGCCCTCGGGGCAAAGCGACGAAGCAGAAAAAGAAAATATTGCCACGGCCGACCTTTCGATCGGAGACAATTGCCAATAATCGTGGCGCCTTAGTCAATAATGCTCCATCGAATCCAGTCTCAACCGATCTTGACGGTTTCCACTGATCTCCCTTTCCCGAATGTGATCCCGTGTCTCGACAACGGAAAATTCCGTCCGGTACCGCGGTAGCCCAAGCAGGCTTTTGTTGGTTTCCCAGTTCCAAGGCTGAGTAGCACTACAGCTCGAAGGTGCGACTATGGCTACTATGCTACTATGCCACTATGATTACTAGTTGACTGACAACAAATCATCTGCCTGATGAGAATCTTTCTTGAGCGAGGTACTACTGACGTAGGGCAGTGCTACGCTGGAGGGCAGTTGAGGGAGTCACTGGTACATGGTCGGTACGTGGCTCGGACGTGGGACGCCAACGAGAGCAGGCTAATCCGATGCATGGGCGTATGGGGCTAGTACTGCCGTCGCGCGCATCCCATGGTCAGCAGCTACTAACTAGTTAGTCCACTCGGGCTAGTCTAGTCTTTTTTTCCTTCTTCCCTTTCTCTTTTGCTTTCGCTTTCTCTCAGTTGGCAGGCTTCCAATTTGTCCAAGATCGAGAAAGGGCTGATAATCATGAGACTTGTCAATTGAACAGTTAGCAGTAGTTCGATCCTGGTGCCATACTGGGTTAACCGGTCTCTAGCATATTGTGAGATGTAGGGTCCTACGGATCGAACTCAGATAGGACTAGTGTGAAGACCATGTTGGCTCTTTCGTCTTGTCTCGTTGGAGTGGCACTATGGTTGTCTGCCTTTTTCTTTTGTATGTTGTTTCTTTTTTTTCTCTTTTGTTTTCTTCATCCAATCTTTTTTTTTTAATTACTTTTTTTTTTCTTTTTTTTTTTTTCTTTTTTCTTTTTTCTTTCTTCTACTGTGGATATCATCTCGTTCTCCATTTTGGCGCCCGGGGAAGAAAAGCAGACTACTGTACGTGCTAACCTAGGACACAGTAGTAGATAGTCAGTAACTGATAGTAAGTAAGTATAGTAAAAGTAAGTAGTTCATCAGCTCTGGATGGAGCAACGCCACTCTCCAAGTAAGTAGTCAAAGGGTCGTGGCATTAAGCCCACCGGGGGGAAGATCCAACCCAGCCTCTCTTTTCAATTTTCCCGGGACAGTCTTTTGACTTCGTTCACGATTCCCCACTCGGATGGTGATAACTCCTTCCCAGGATCCCCTAGCGTATCTCCGGCCGACGCAACTCCCGCCTCACCGCTGCTTTGCTCCCCACCGCTAGCCTGGCTTTTGCCCGCCATGGCCTCATCCTATCGCCCGGCTTCGTCCTCTTCTTCTCGCTTTGCACCCCCGGATTCTGGGCTTTCTGCTCATCCGAAGCCCTCTTCTGGTCCTCAGGCTTCATCAATCAATCAGTATTCCCACGTCTTCCTTCCTATCCCACCCCCCTCCCAATCCCCAATCCCCAATCCCCATTTCCCTACTACACCCACCCATATTCATCACGCCCTTATTTGTTTTTTGTACCACCCAGTGTCTGTCTGTCTAACTGTCTGTCTGTCTGTCTGTCTATTTGTCTATTTGTCTATCTGTCTGTCCTGCTGGCTTGCCTGTCTGTCTATCGCTTGAGTTTTTTATTCCTTTTTTCCTTTTCATTACTCCCTCCTCTTATTCATTTCTTTTTATTTTCCTCTTTTATTTCCCTCTTCAGTGTCCAGCAAAGTTCATGCAATCCTTTCCTTTTCCTCTTCTTCACCGTTGGTAAATAGTTTCCTGTTGTCAGCATCATGTCGAATGTCGATTTATCAAGCGACGGCTTCATTGGCCTGGACTACGACTCGAGGAATTACCTCCAAGCTCACTCATGGCCCGTGGCGGTGGACCATCAGGCCTCTCAGCGATCGGATGGAGCGCGAGACATCTCGCCCTTGCAAACCAGCGGTCACGCTTACGATCAATCGGTAGCTCAGGATCCTAATCTGATGGTCGACTGGCACTTCCAGCACTTGCAACCCCACCTTCAGTACTCCCATGAGGAGGCCTCCTCCGCTCCCCAGCAGTTCACCACCGCCGCTAGCTATGGCATGTCTATCCACTCTTCCCCCGTGGATCTCATGTCTGGAGCCCACGGCCACATGAGCACGAGCCTGCTCGATGGCTCTTATTTGCCCCTCTCTGCGCCGGTCGACATGGTTCCATTCCCTTACCATGACCTCCAGGCCGACCTCATGGCTTTCCCTCCAGCCGCCGATGGCTTACCAGATCTGTCCGCCTACAGCGCACCGCAGAATGTTCTGGAGAGCAGCTCACCCACCGACACCTACCTGGAGGTCCGTTCTCTGTCCAGTAGCGACAATGGCTGGAGCACCATTGAGCCCCGCCGCTCCCATGAATTCTCCTACCCGGACCAGGGCATCTTTATCAATCCCACCCAGACCCTCCACGACCGGTCTCTGTCCGAGTCGTCCTATTCCACCTCATACGGCAGCTTCGTGGAGATTACGAATCCCATCAATTCGCCCAGCTCTGACACCAACTTCGACACTGCTTTCAACCACAGCATGACTCGTCGGGTCTCTTATGACCATACCTCGCATGGTTCGCAGTCCCCGACTGCGGTTAGCCCCGTGGCCATTGTACGACCCATTCCGGTGCCTTCCAAGAAGGCGTCGACCCCGCCTACTCGGTCTGCAGCATCAACTTCATCGGCTTCCCCTCCTAGCCGGAAGCCGTCCCGTAAGAGCCCGATTGCTGCCAAGACAGCCGAGACCAAGGTCCGTAAGCAGTCGCAAAATGGAAAGCCAGAGACCGAGAAGCGTGTTGGCAAGCGTAAGGGGCCGCTCAAGCCGGACCAACGGAAACAAGCCAGCGAGATCCGCAAGCTGCGCGCGTGCCTGCGTTGCAAGTTCTTGAAGAAAACTGTAAGATAGACCCCACCTTATCGATGCGACATACTGATTGAGTGAATAGTGCGATAAAGGAGAACCCTGCGCGGGCTGTCAACCCTCGCATGCGCGGTTGTGGCAGGTTCCCTGCACGCGCATTGACATCAAAGAGATCGGCTATTTCATGAAGGACTGGAAGGCGGACTACGATCGTCACGTCAATTATGATTTCACGGTCGGAAACATCAAGGGGTTCTCGGATCTGGAGACGACTCTCTTCATCACTCATGGCTACGGTCAGGTTCTTCCCATCAATGCCCGCGAGGTCTACGTACACGACGATCAGTGCTTCAAGGTCGACTGGGTCGAGTCTATGCACCGGGAACCGACGCCATACGAGGTGGAAACGGCCAGGCTCTCCGCTGGAATGGAAGGCATTTCGCACGCTATGCTCTCGGATTATCTGGATCGCCACATTGACGGCAACGGAACGTTTGAGAAGTTTGTGGATGACTACTTCGAAGGCACACCTTTCCTGACGCAGATGCTGAAGACGGCCTTCCGGTATTACTACCGCACGAAGTTGCCCGTGATTCGCAAGGCGTTGAAGCTCATCATTGCCTACAACCTGACGCTTCACGTTACCATGGTGGAGGGTATTGGCGAGGAGGAGCAGTTCAAGGGAAAGATCAACGACAAGTCGTCCAAGTTCAGTGGCAAGACGATAGCGCCTGTGATGGTCAACTTCCAGGTCAAGTGTGCCATGGCGAACATGTGGCGAGAGTTGCAGAAAGATGTGCTGGAAGAGCTCTCTAGCCTCTACTCTAGTGTCTACAGTGGAGAGAAGCTCAAGAACTGGCCGACAATTTTCATTCTGGCTTCGATACTTTTGGCCGTGTGGGAGGAGATGCAGTTTGACTGCCATTATCGGACTCCGGTATGTGGAATGAACGTGTGTGCAAGCCGTGATGCTGACGTGTCGCAGGATGCTGCCGCTGTTGAGAAGTTCTGCAACGATATGGAGACCACGCCGGTGGGAGTCATCGTCGGTCTGTTCCAGGCGATTTCACAAA
This sequence comes from Aspergillus niger, assembly GCF_000002855.4. Lineage (NCBI taxonomy): Eukaryota > Fungi > Ascomycota > Eurotiomycetes > Eurotiales > Aspergillaceae > Aspergillus > Aspergillus niger. The sequence continues at coordinate 1,641,788 of NT_166539.1, forward strand.
AGCTGCCTGCGTTTACGGACTGGGAGACGACCAAACACCACCACCTGCTGCACTCGAATCCCGATGTCTGCAACACAATGACCGAGGTCCGCCAACATGTTACGCAATTTGGTAAGCAGCGATCCTTAAACCTCGTGTATTAGTGCAATGAAAGCTAACCCTGTGTAGAGAGCTATCTTCGGGGCCGCTCTGGTTCCAAGTTCAACCGCAATGACTTCGACTGTTTATCCAACAAATTTGTTTCCCGACTTGTGATTCGCGCAAACTAAACGACGTGTAACGAGCTTTAAGATGACGGCATTATGATTATGACACCAGCCCCGCATCAGCGAGCGCCTTGCTTTCGTACTTTCGCCTTGTCATCACGAAGCTTTTCATTCCTTTGTTTTATGAGGCTCTCTGGGAGTGGGAACCCTGGAGGGCCGCTCTAGCCTGAAGCATCTGTCCGATTTAGCAACCTTTTACCTTCTCAGTGGTATACCTTTCTCGCACAGTATTTACAATAGCGATGATGAGGATCACGAATGTCATGATATTGTACGGTCACGACCTGATTGGCAGCGGATGACGAGGGCAACTGCGTTGCCGACTCATGCTGGAGGCTAGTTCTCGCTTCATGAAGCTGCGTGTTTGCATTTGTGTCCTTGATTAGCGTGTTTATAGGATGAATCATGATTAAAAAGTATGCCAGTGTAGCCGATGTGCCAGTAATGTGTAGCCGAAATGCCAGTATGTGTAGTTACCCGAGTATGTCCGCATCTTGCAGCATACCATTGAACCCCTACCAATATAACAGTATAACATTACTACACATTTAGTTAAAATAGTCAAGAAGCATTGACCATACATACCCACCACCTCACAATCCCACCACACTAACCCAAAAATCCAGTCAAACACACAACAACCTCTGTTACTTCATGACATCCTCGGCCCAAAATCCGGGGAGATTACATAACCCACCCATCCATTCTCACCACTGATCGACGCGTCCCCAACCAATCCACCACCGCCCTACGGGACTTTCTTTCTACTTAAGCTATTATTTATCTACAACCCTTTCTCTTCACCACACCCTCCCACCACAACACACACCCAAATCCCTCCCTCCCCCCTACCAAAGGGAGCAAAATCAACACAATGGGACTAACCCGCCCCTACCTCCTCCTCTACAACGCCCTCTCCCTAACCCTCTGGGCAACATGCACCATCCGCGGCCTCTCCCTCCTCCCATCCACCAGCATCCCCAAGATATTCAATGATGTCTACACCACCCTCCTAACAACCCAATCCCTCGCCCTCCTCGAGATCCTCCACAGTCTGCTCCGTCTCGTCCGCGCCCCGGTCCTCACTACCGCTATGCAGGTCGCTAGTCGCATACTTCTCGTTTGGGGCATCATGTATCCGTTCCAGGGCGTTCTCGTGGGTGGAAGTGAGGAGGCGGGGCTTGGTGACTATGCGTTCCTGGGTTGTTTGAGCGCCTGGGGTGTTACTGAGTGTATTCGCTATGGGTTCTTTGCGTTGCAGTTGTCCGGAGTGGGTGTGCCGGGGTGGTGGGCTTGGTTGAGGTATGTTTCTATTTCATGTTTCATTTGTGTGTTTGGTGGAGTAAATGCTAATGTGTGTGTGTTTGTGTGAAGGTATAATACGTTCTATGTGCTCTATCCGCTGGGTATTACGAGTGAGTGTGTTATGGTGTTTAAGGCGTTGGGGCCGGCGGGGGAGTTGGTGAGTCCGCTGTATAAGTGGTTCTTGGTCGCGGTGTTGGGGATTTATGTTCCTGGTGAGTTTATCTTCTTCCTTGGGGGAGATGGTTGAGGTTTATTGCTGATCAAGGGCGTGTGCTAATTGTTTAGGATCGTATATTTTGTATACGCATATGATTGCACAGAGGCGCAAGGCGATGAAGAAGAAATAAGTGCGTGCGTTGTTTGGTTGGGTGAAGATAAAGGGTGATGTGAAGGGTAGAAGAGAAGGTAGTAGATTTGTACGATGGATATAGTGGTATAGATGGCATATAAGCTCAAATATGAGCACAGATAATACACAACATAATGTACAACCTATATACTTATCAACTACATCTCCCTCATGATATCACGCACGGCCTTTGCTGCAAACCGTTTCCTCTCCGCTTCGGGCAACTCGTCGCTGATATCTATTACCATGTTAGCAAACACCGGGATCATTGCAGACAGAAGGAATCATCACTACCCTTGATGGCTCTCATCCGGAGCAACAGCGCCTCGACCGCATCGACGCGCAACTCCTCGTCCCCTTCATCGTCATCGTCAAACCCATCCCCTCCTCCCCGCTCAATCGCCATGCGCAACCCGACCATCTCGCGCTGCAGTTCATCCACCTCCAAATCGAACCCATTATCCGCATCATCCAAGCCCAAAAGCTCGCGCTCAAGATCATCATCAACCCCATCATGCAGTAACCCTGTCTCTGCATCCTCCGTCGCAGCCCAATCATGCGTCTCCAGTACCTCTTTAATCCGGCGCATGCCCTGTAATTCTACAACCAGTTAGCATATCACCAATAAGTATACCAAAAAAATAAGAAAAGAATGAACATACCACCGTACCGATTCCTCCCCTCCTCCTCTTCTCCCTCCTTCCCATCCCACCTCACCACCTCCATCCCCATCAACTCCATCTCACAAATCTGATCCTCCCACCACCCCTCCGAAAACACCTCATCAATCTCCAATCCCAGCCCATCCTCATCCTCCTCACCATCCCCAGAACCCACTTTCCCAGACCCCGTCTTCTTCTCCCCCACCAAAACAACCAACCCCGGCACCTCCCCTACCCCGCCCCTCTCCTCTTCAATCAAAGCCCTCACCTCCCCAACAGCCTTGACAAACTCCTTCAGCCCGCGCACATCAGCCCTGTCTTCCACATCCTGCTGCTCCTGTCCAGGTACCGGATCCATCTGCACCGGATTCCGGAAACAGATCATCACGGCGCCGATCGCATCCCGGACGACTTGCGCTTCGGGGCTGGAGAACTCGGACTTCCATTGCGCGGGGGAGATGGTACTCCCGGACACTGAGGGGGTCGGTTCAGAGGAATCGGGGGTTGGGAGAGGGATCTCGTCGACCCAGATCGGGACGTCGGCTGTGTAGTATTTGTTTGAGAGGTGGAGGGGCGGGTGCGTGGTGTAGCCGGCGAAGGTGGTGATAGTGGTGCTGGATGCGATGGAGGTGGTGGAGGAGGCGGCGAGGGTTGTGGCGGAGGAGAGGGTCGGAGTTGGTGTTGGCGAGGAGGATCCTGGTGCTGTTGGGGGAGTGGTGACTGGGGTGCCTGTTAGGGAGTGGAGGAGGGGAGGGACGATGGATTGGGAGTGGGTGGTTGGTGTGAGGATGAGGAGGCGGCGGGGGTTGGTGATGGGGGTTGGGTTGGAGGTTGTTGATGTCGTTGTGGGTGGCATTTTCGGATGTTGATGTGGGAGTGTTTGAGATGAGGTAAGTGGTGTAGATGAATGTAGGGTTGCTGTGTATTTATCGTGAAGGGATAGAGTTGAGGAGAGAAAGTTGGTCGGGTGCGGGGACGGCGGAGAGAGCTCGGAGGTGGTTAGTAGTGATTGATTTGAACTGGTGATCTCGTGTTGACATTCCCTACCATGTTTCATATCCTCTTATCATAAGAATTATGCTTTGAGTTATTCACAATGTGGTAATGATATATTCCATATTCTTCGTGTCGTGGGGTTCAATTTAGCCTATCAGCTTAGCTGTCTGTGCATCTGCAGCACAGCTTTGGTCTCATCACTACATTTTGAGAATCCTCCCAAGGAAACACCATACGGAACCCAAGCAGCACTGCCACAATCACATTACCATCATCAATGCCCTCAGGAAACCCAATTTAACCCAATCAACTCGATTTATTCGATATGATATCAGACCCGACGACCCAGACAGCCAATACGAGACAAGTTTATAGATACGAAAAGGAGACACAGAAAGAACTCAAATAGAACAAAACGCCGCACCGAAGCATCCATCCACTTATCCACTAGTATTCCATCCGAATCAACCCCGTCTCTGTCCCCTCGCCCTCTGCACCGTGGCCTTACCACGAGCAAGACCGACACCGCGACCGCGCTGGCCTCGTGAGCGGAACATGGGAGCGTTTCTATAACCATACTAGTTAGCATTGCCCCATATCCCTGATAAATATGTAGAAAATTAAGGTGGGTGGCAACCGACCTAAGCATATCCGGCACAATGAAAAACTTCACATGGCTTCCCCGAATGTACACCTGGTCGAGATGTGACACGCGGCCGTCGCGCGCGGTGACCGTGATATCCTTCAGTTGGACGTTCATGTTGTCCTCAGCTATAGCAGAGGATGTTAGTGACGAGAATATTTGACATTGGTGTATTGGAGAGGATGGATAGGTGTTGAGGAGGGGTGAAGCAACGCACCCTCTAGGAGTTTTCCACGGTAGACAACCCCGGACGTGATCTCGAGTGTGACGACGTGGCCCTATGCAGAATCCCGCGTTAGCTTAATCGCAATACATAGATACAAGCAATAGCTTAGGATGAAGGATAGACTAACCTGCGCCTCATTAAGAAGCTTGATCGGGATACCGATCGTGCTGGTCAACTTGCCCATTGCGGAATGTGAGAAAATCTAGCGAAGGGATCAAAGTCGAAGAAGGAGGAGATACGAAGCAAGCTGAAAAAGCTTGACTCGTTATTCAAAGCGGTGATAAAACAAGCAACGGAGACAGAATGCCAGCGCGAAAGGGAAGTTCGTTCGAGGATGTCTGTCTGTCTGGCGCGTGCGATCCGCCGGCGGAGAGTTTTGCGGCTCTGCGGTGCGGGAGACTTCTCGGCCAAGACTAGTCTTCTTCCATCCTTTTTACTTACAGACTATCTCTTCTCATCCATCCAATTTATCTGATACACTTTGTACACAATTTTTCTTCTCACCTTCAATCCTCAAACATTAGATCTAGATCGACTATGCATTGAGATCTAACATCACTTTAATCAAGTTCTCCCCCACTACACAACATCACTCACAACATCTACAACCACCCAAAAACACAATGCAACCCCCCAACAGCAACCTCCGCGCCTTCAACCTGGCCGTAACCACCCTCCTCAAAACCCCCTCCCAATTCCTCCCCCACCTAACCATCCCAACAATCACCCACCTACCCGAAAATCTCGGCCCAGAAATCCTCCCCAGCGCCTCAAAGCCCCCGACCATCCGCGCCCTTGTCCTCGACAAAGACAACACGCTCTGCCACCCAAAAACGACCTCCTTCCCATCCGAGATCCTATCGAAGCTGCACGCATTGCGCACATCCCCAACGTCACCCTTCACAAAAGATAACTCGATCCTGATCGTCTCGAACCGCGCGGGGAGTCACCCGCGGTATGACGCGGAGGTGCGCGAGCTGGAGAAGGAGCTCGGCGAGTTGCAAATCCCAGTGTTTCGGCTGCCAGAGGGGAGTGAGAAGAAGCCGTTTTGTGGGAAGGAGGTGCTGGAGTGGTTCCGCGAGAGGGGGGTGGTGAGTCGTGCGGATGAGATTGCGGTGGTGGGGGATCGGTTGGGGACGGATGTGTTGATGGCGGTGCAGATGGGGTCGTGGAGTGTTTGGTGTCGGGATGGTGTGACTGAGGGGGGCAGGGAGATGAACTTGTTGGAGAAGATGGAGGTTTGGGTTGAGAAGTATTTGAGGGAGTCGAGGGGGTTGAAGGCGCCGGTGCCGAAGGAGTGGGAGGGTCGGTAGTTTTTAGTTGGATTTTGATATTGATTTAGATACGATACCCCTGTATACTACTGTTATGTGTTGCGAGTCGCGATAGATTTGATACTCGACTGGTTCCATAATATTATCGCTACGAGCAGCGCGTGGGGCAGATCCGTAGTGTTTCATGGTTCAGGTTGGACCTGAGAAATGTCTCCATATCAGCCGTGCGCACAATCTGGACGGAGATTGTCTCAGCTCCGCCTCGATAGTGGCACCATTATCAATGTGCTACATGACAGGATTGCCAGATCTGGCAGAATATGCAGACGCCGATCTCAGGACGATAAATAACCATCACAAAGGGAAATGAGCAAACAATTCCTAACCCGCCAACCCAGAAGAATCCAAGAAAATAACCGAATGTCGCCATCTGTCTGACTTTCTGGCATAACCACGTTAAACCCTGACCAGGTATAAACAAAATGAAAACAAAAATGGTCAAGGGCAGAGAAGAAGATGAAAAGCCCAGCTAGCCTGCTGAGATATGAAAAAATGCGAATAAACGCTCAGGACCAGCCCCGTAGAAGGTTATTAATACAGAAGACGCTGAGAACATAATCAAGAAAGGATACATCCTCCCGTCATCGTCGATTGGCCATACATCAAGCGATGTCTGGGTATCTCATCAGTCCGAGTGGAGGTACTCGAGACCAGTGGCCAGGAAAAGAATTCGAAACACTGAAGTAGCGGAGATTTGAAGATCCGCGCCAATGTGCGGCGCTACCCAAGGGTAGATAGAAATACGGCTAAGCCGATGGCCGAAGACGGCCCACGTCGATGCGGCTCATAGCATGTTCCGGCTGCCTCAGGAGCCAGGGGCCATACCGCTGGGATCAACGTTCTCCAGGCTCAGGCTCTGGAAATCGCCATGGACCCCCGGGGATGTATGGCCGGACATGGGCTGCATGGGGAGATCATATGTGTTAGTTTCAAGACCCATAGAAGCCGGAACAGCGAAGTTCATGTTATGCTTGGGATAGATCCCATTCATGGACATGCTATCGTCCGTGTAGTTGGGCTGATGCTCGTTACCCAGGCCGTACATATCTTGGGGAGCGTGCGAGATGTTCGACAATGGAGGAGAATGGTTCGCAATCATAGGATCGGCATGACTGACGTTAGAATAAGATGCTTGGGGCGCCACAGTTGAGTCAACAGCGGGCGAGACGAAGGGAAGGTTGAAGGGGGTACCCATGTTGGTAGCAACAGGAGTTGAGTCACCACCGGCTCCAGTGCTGAAAAGTCCGGGGCTGGCAAAGTCAGATGGGGAAGCTGTCGTGGTAGCCGACATGGGGTGAGTCCGCGGGTCGAACCCATAGGCGGCAGAGGTATCTATCCGAAGGTTGACAGCCAAGGGGTGAGTCGACTGGGGAACGGGAGCAAAGATACCCGTATCGGCATGGTTGAACTGAGCCGGAGTCTGGGGCATGTTGTAGTGGGCGAGAGGAGCCTGCATGGCAGAGAAGTCGACAGCTACCGGAACTGAGCGACTCCTCTGACGCTTGTGTCCGCGCATCGCCGGAATGTTGAGGTGAGCATGGCTCTCGGGGAACACGTTCAAGAAAGCCGGAGCGAATTGATTCGGCTGAGATGCAGGACGCTGAATAAACGGAGGGGACATGGGCGGGTTCATGGCAAAGTTGTTGTACGCTAGGCGGTTCTGGAAGGACTCCAGAGACACTAGCTTGGCAAGTTGCACGCTGAGAACCTTGGGATGTCCCCCAAGATGGTGGACCAGGATTTGGCTTGCCTGCTGATCCTCGGTGAAGTCACCACACTGGTAGAATCCGCCCGAGTTGGAGGAGTCCATGTAGAACAGCGGGGGCCGGTTCAGCTCGACAACAAGACCGCCAGGTCGCGGGGGAGCACCGTTTGCCTGAGGAGTCTGGTCGCCCGACTCCAGTGTGATGTTCTTGATGTAGGCAAACGGATACTCGATCTTGTATCCAGCAGAATCGTTGTTGATGTAGTACGTCATGCAGGCCTTCTCAGGGGAATAGAATACCACCAGATCCATGGCGTTTTGTCCGATACGTCGCCAGCTACCGATAGTCAAGGAGCGACAGGTGAAGTGATGGATAACTGTGATTGTCAGTATTCATTACACAGTAGCAGTGGCGGACTCAAACATACCAACTTTGCCAGAAGGAGCCGACTCATGGGGATAAACACTACCGGTTCCGTATCCTCCCGTGCGCCCAAATGGGTCCCTTGCACCAGGCTTGGTGGGGTCAAATTGCATGGCCAGGTACTGGCGCATCGACTCGGGGATGGAATCACAGCCCTCGCCCGTTTCGATGCTCTTCTTAGCAAGCATCTTTATCTTTGCGCGTCTATAGATACGATTAGCCGCAGGTCAAGAATGATAGTACGGACCACAAACCTATTTTGGAACCAGATCTGAACGGACCGCTCAGTCATGTTGATTTCTTGGGCAATTCTTTCGCGGGTGGCTGCCGTGGGAGTCGGGTTCTTGTTGAATTCCAGTTCGAGGGTGACCAGTTGATCCTGGGTCGCCCGTTGCCGCTTGTTGTTCTTCTGCTGCTGGGTCAGCGTGCTCTTCCGCTGAGGTCGACGTGCCGAAGCTGAGGCGGCCGTAGTAGAGTTGGACATGGCCGGAGACGGGCTTGAGGTAGTCGACGAAGACGAGGTCATGGTGGAAGCAGTGTTGGAGGAAGCGTTCGACGTGGTCGAGGGGTCAGGAGTGTCTGTCGAAGACATGTTTGCAGGGATTGAGTGAAGTTGAAATGTAGGAAATGCGATACGACCAAGTTCGTGGGAATGTGAAATCCCGCGGTAGGAAAAGGAGTATGATGGGTGTGACGATCCGGCCGACAGTCAAAGATGGGAGATGAGAGTGTCCGGATCTCTGAAGCAGCGTCAAGCGCCAGAGAGGACGGATAATATCAAACGAATGGAAGCGCTTGGCTGGAAGCACGTCGGAAGTCGAGAGTTCCAGGGAAGCAAAGCGCAAAGAGAGAAGATGAGCGCGTCGCAGAAGCGTCGGGATGAGAGGGTAATCAAATGTCGTGGGAATAATATAAACAGCTGACCTAGGCAGCTTGGAAGGGAAATATGATCCTTGCTCTTCGCAACCGTAATGGGGGAGACTGTACGTGAGATTGAGATATCAAAGTAGATCGGTACAGATTCGGGGGGGCCGGTGTTTGGTAATGGCGAAGGTCTGCGTCAATGGGCGGCCCTGAGGTAAGCGAAGATACAGCTAGATTGGGAAATCGGATCGTGAAAGAGTGAAACGATCGACTGAAGCGAGCGAATGTAGTTGAAAGAAAGAATGGAAGGGGAGAAAAACACAAAAAAGAGTGAATGGGAAAGGAAAGAAAGATGCGAAGATGGTCGGTGGGAGAGAAGGGAAAGGGAGGAAGAAGAAGAAGGGAAGAAGAAGAGACAAACGGGTGGAGGAGGCAGAGGAGAAAGCGAGCGAGCGCGACGGTCAGGAGATGGGATGGGGGAGGGCCCAAAGTGGTTAGCGGGTTCAGTAGTTGGCGCTGGACTGTTTTGGCACCGGCTGTTCCTGACTTTCTCCGTGGGGCTGGCCGCCTCTCTTTTTTTCCTTTTTATTTTTTTTTTCTGCCCTTTTCTTCCTTTTTCCTTATTCCTTTTATTTCCTTTTTGGATTATTTGTTTCCTTTATTATTATTTGTCGTTTTATTTTCCTGGTATATTTTTTTTTGGCGAAACAGCTCCCAAGTAGTAGTAGTAGTAGTTGTTGTTGTTGTGAGTCAAGGAGTAAGTAGTCACCGTAGCGCAGTTCACTCGGAGCATTGAAAGTCTATCCTTTTTCTTTCCCTATCTTCTATTCACATCTCTCAGGATCGTCCAAATCCTTTGAGTATTTATTCTTCCACGATCTAGACATTGTTGATCCAAATGAGATTGTGATGGTGATGATATGCTGCTGCTACTACTCCATCCGGAGGGGGTAAAACATCTGGGTTGTTACAGAATTTCACATGGCTTGAAGCAGGACCAGAATGTTACAAGACCACCACCGCCCTCCACTCACCCACACCCACCGCCTTGTTTTAGCCCCTGCATCCAGTCGCGGCATCTGCACCTGCTGCCCGACGTTGTTGTTTGGGATCCCAGCCATCCAATAAGCATTCTCATTCGCGCCTTTCTGCATGGATGTGGACGTTGAAGACTGCGACCTCAGGATGGTTTAGGTTATGCTCGTACTTTTCCCCTCCCCTCCCCTCCCCAGTCAGTCACTCTGCGTCGCTCCAGCAGATGATACCCAGCATAGGAAATTCGGAACCCGTGTGCCTAAGCAAGGCAACGACCGACCCAACCGAATCGGAGTACCATCCCCTTCCATCATCTATAGCCATAAATAGCCACCATGCTCTCGATCCCAGTCACTTTTGGATGCAATTATGTAGGGACCGGCAACTAATTCATGTATTGTCTACCTCCATGCCTCCAGAAACATCGTGCAGGCGAACCCACCGAGGGATCGGACTACGGACACAACCAGGGGTAGCGAACCAGACACAACGTGACCTGGACCGTTCCAAAGCCCGGGCGGGATCGCATAAGCGCCCGACGATTGACAAGCTACAAAAAGGGTTTCAGGTGGTGGAGTGACCTCATAATTTTGCCGAATCAGGACCGGAAAGCAAAGCGAAAGAAGGAAAAAATCAAGAGAAGGGACGAGGGGAAAAAAGAAAAGAGGACAAAAAAGAGGCGGAGCCAAGAAACCTACCCCAAGAAGCGACCTGCCACTCGACCCGGTTCCTGAATCGAACCGCAGAACCAGGGCCGTGGTTCCGTCACCAGGCACCGCATCACCATGGGTGGGAAAGGGGACACTTCTGACTAACCGATTACTTTACCTATAACAGCTTCAGGATTCGGAACCATGGATAGTGAACCGTAGAATTCAGGGCGCGACTGGGAAGAGGTTGGCCCTGGAAAAGTGGGAGAACTTGGGTGAAGGCAGTTCGGGCCTCTCCGGCCATTGTCCACAGAACGGGATCAGGGACTTTACCGCTTCCAGCAGGTGACTGACCTCATTTTGCCTTTTTGGCCAGCCGTATGAGTGGCCTTCCACTCTTGCGCCCTTTCAGGTACAACCGTAATCCCGGAGCTGTCGACGTGCTGGGTTTCTATTAATATCATTTGGCCTATATTTTCTTCCGTATTTTTCCTCTGATCCCCCTCGCTTTTCTACCCATATTTCTGTCGAGCGCAAATCACTCACTGATCGTTGGCGCTGCACTCCGCCCGTGCCGACCACTTCCACCATTTTTCCTGGTGATTCGGTCCAGGTACCCGCCCCTCTCGCCATCACATAAGCCCTGATTGGACCGCAGCGGATGACAGCGCTAGGGGGGCAGTGGAGAAGCGTTGTTCGGCACTCGTGCTGACTTGTACAGACTACTGAGGCGGTTAGTCGGGGGCTAGTCTTCCATCTGGATTCTATCGCCGAATCTATTAATTTATAAATTAATTAATCGCTGGCACCTCCCTACGAACACATGAACGGGTGCTATTAATACGGTAGGGCAAGTTAAATCTGGGGATAGTGAAAGCCAAGAGAGTGTCGGAGAGAGAGAGGAGAGACAAGCATGCATCTGGAGGTTGAATATATTTTATTCTTTTTTTTTTTCATCTTACCACACTGATCGACTGGATACCGTATATGCAGGTACACACAGCGTACTTGCCCTCGTACCTGACTCCTGCTTCAGAATGGGCGAAGTACCTGCTTGTGCTAGACTACTTACTGCCAGTTGTGCAACTTCGTCTAGACCCAACCGGGAAAAGACCAGGACAGACCCGCAGATGATCCGTGCACATCATCATTGCCATTGGCCCAACCCAACTCAGCCACAGCAATGATAGGCCGAATGGCGATGGAGTGCCGTTTTCCGACCGTCCGAGGGCCAGGCACGCCCACACCTTGCCCAACTAGGCAAGTATCCGACTGAGTCGAGACTTACCGCCGACGCTAAACAAGCATCCAGCGTGCACTAAAGCACCTCCCAGAGCCACTGATAGGGGTAGCCAGCCAAGTCATTGACCTGCATCACAACACAGTATGTAGTTTATGTCTGTTGCTGCATCAGATTTCCCGGGGGTTCTTGATACATTTCCGACCGAATAAACCCCCCAGCGCATGCGCTATGGTCATCACATTTGCTTATCACTTTCGGATCCATCGTACGACCAAAAAGCCTCGCACTGGATTCCACTGCAGGATCATGACTCTTCTGGCTCCTCTTTTTTATTTTTCCTTCCTCCGGCGACGGAATACTCCGTCGCTCAGTCAGCCTACAACGATCTCCGACTAGATCTGCCCCATTTGGTTTCCAATAGTGTCTACCTAAGTACACCCGTGAATAGCATCCAGTCTACCTATCTAACCGGCCTCGTCGGATCCGGTGCGCCGTGAGCGCGCATCCCACCTCCCCCCTCCCGAGTTCCCCTAGTGTTGCTTTTCGCTTCCCGGGATCCGTTGCCTAAAGAGCACGGAGCAAGTGTGCGTGGTGGTTACCTTCCCATGGATGTCTCGGGGACTATCCTCTCTGTCTTCCTAATCTAGATAGCATTCAGCGTTCAGTCCCCGAGCCCCGCAGAGCATACACACATAATTCTACATTAGTAACTCTACCCTTACCAATCCAGTAAGCGACATGTTAGTCCAACAACCGCCGACCCATACCTAACCCGGTGGTCTGCCCCTCTCCGAAGAGGCAGAAAAAGAGGCTTAAAATTACCTGCTTGCTAACCACCCCGTCACGCACGGGCATCTTCATAACCACTAACATACCTGACTAACTAGTTAGGTATCTAATTGATGAACTGACTAGCTGACCGAATTCTCCTCGGTTCGGCCCCTCCCTTCCTCCCTTTCTCCCCTTTTCCGTTAACGGCCAGCCCGCATTCCTCCCGTATATGATGGGGGAAACGGGGAGAAGGGGAGTGGAATTGTCCCCCCTCCCATTGAGTGTTTCATGTCCGCATGCGACGACATCCACTAAGTACTAAATCCGGACAGTTTATGATTTTCGCCATTGATTGGCGCGGATAATTCTCTGCGCTGGTATGTCAGCCAGACAATTTTAAGGTGATGAGTCAGGTAGGTATAGAGCCGATCATTCGATGTTTGATGGGATTCTGTAACGGCGGAGGAATGCTGAAGCTTAGATCTACTCTACTCATAGCTTCTACTACTGACATGCCCATTCCGGACGTGCATGGCTGGTATGACGTACGCGCGGGATAATTTCGACTACTAAATAGTACTGAAATTGAAGGATGTGAAGGAGTCCATAGCTATGAGTGGCCTATACGGAATTGGAATAAGCACCGTCTCTTGTAATAACTAAGGATCGGTTGTGGTTGGAATATTCAGGTACCTAATTTCATTATATATTTCTAGGATGACAGGATAGTTGGTAAACTAGACTAAGGATTGTCAGCTGCCAGATACACGTAAGTATAGACCGGATCATCAATTGACCTCTTAATTTCAATCAATTATATTGTCCAATTCCGCAGATACTTGGTATAGCCCCTCTTTAATATTTCCTAGATTCCCATAGCAATTGGAGTCCCGTAGAAGCCTACTGATCAGTAGTAGTTAGGAGCTGCCTTGATTTACCATTCGATGGAAGAATGATCTACCAAGTAACCAAAAGCCAAATCGCGGCACCATAGTATATGTATCCTTCAGCAATATGATAGTAGATGAATCACACAACATTCAATTGGGCTATAGATCCCCAATTCACACACAACATAAAGTATATTATGCGACTAATCGATAGCGACCATTACACTCCCTGTACTGTCTATAGAGAATTTAAGAACCTGCTAATTTGACCATAAATATCAGTTTTTAGTGGCTGATGTATTTGTGTCGCATACCTGTTATCTACAAATACTGGGGCTAAAGCACTGTGTAGTAAGGCTATATACGGCTTCTACCTTCTATCAAATTCCCTTTGCTTGACTAGCATATCCCTGCTAGTAGGTAGTAGTGAATATATCTTGGTACTAGTACTTATTATCAGACTTGAATACTAGTATGTATGCTGTAGTATCACATAGTACTGCATCTCGGAAAATATATGTCAATGAATCATCTTAAGCGTAGTAATGTTGCAATCCCCTTATTAACCGTCTAGACTGTCGATCCAATGATTGATCGTTCCAATCTTCTGTAAAGAAGAACCGACAGCTTGTCTCATACTTACTATTAGATGTTAGAAATTGCGTCAGTCATAATATCTTTTAGCAGCACTGTCTATGAACCTTTTCTAATAAACACTCGCCAACTATCAAGACTGACCATAAGACCTGTCCACATTAGTGACATTATAAACCAACCCTTACAAAAACCTGAACATGCATATGCTATATACAATACACCCACTCTTGTAACCAGCACAAGATTCCATGGACAACTTACTACTACATAATCAAATCCCTAAGCAAGATCTAACCCCTCCCCCCTTCGAAAACCGTACTCCAATAATCCGCCGTCTTCGAACATATATCATCCCTCCCCTTCCAACTAATACACTTACCCTCCAGAGCACACGCTGTCCAAAGAATCTCCCTCCAATACGCCTTCTCCGTCTTCTTCCCTCCAAATGCCTCCACCACATCATCCGGTGCCGTCCACGCCCGTGTATACCCCCCCTTCTCATCCACCACAGGCCCGTTATCATGGAACACCGTAGCCGGATTAAACTTGGGAAAATTGACATGGACAAAGAACGGATGTGGGGGTGGTACGGATGCGCCCCGGATGCGCCACTCGCCTTTCTTAGTCAAGGCATAGTCTTCTAGTGGATTGTACTGGACCATGGTGGACCCTGCAAAGCCATCGGGCGTTCCTCTACCCACAGCGCGGATTGGCTCACTGACTTGGTAGAAGGGCTCGTTGAGGGCTGTTGCTGCTGCAATAAAGGTCTCCTTGTCTCCTTCGCCGGCGGCGCCTTGGGAAAGGAGGGGATAGTAGTGGCTTGGGCCGTAGAAGTTGTAGTATGCTGCGAGTAGGAGGGTGCGTGTGTGTGTTCGTTTGGAGAGGAGCAGTTCTCCGGATTCGGTGGATTGGCGAATTGTAGCGGGGTTCTCTTGTTTTTCTTTGTTCTTCCCGGCTGTTTCATCCTGTGATACAATCTCGTAGTATAGTGGCGATGTGGTTGGTCGCCAGAAGTCCGGCCAGGTGACTAGGCCTTTTGAGGTGAAGGGTTCGGAAATAAATAAGATTTCTGGGTCCTCGAGAGCAAACGCATCTGCGTCTAGGAAGAGAATCTCCTCGAAGGAGGAGAACATCATGGCGAAGACTTTGTATTGGTATTTCTCGATGGATCTACTGTCGGAAATGGCGTCGAGAATCTCGGACAGAACAACACATTGCGCGTTCAGGGAAGGAAGTACAATTTGGCAGACATAGCCATCGTACTCATCCCAGCTGGCGAGGAAAACTTCCATCGGGAGGGTCGAGCCACTTCGGCGAAGCATACGCAGGGAGATAACGAGTACAGGGAGGTAGGAGCCGCCGGCGGTTGAAACAAGGCCACGAGTGTGCGGTTGGTAGTGTAGGCTTGGTGGATTGTGCCTAATCAAATCGACGAACTTGCTGTGTGAGAGTCTCATCGCGGAGACATCCTCTCTGGAGAGGCGCAGGAGGTTAGGTAGCGGATCGGTATTCTTAGGGTCGAATCCCACAGATTCGGCGTTGCTGACCCTCTTTGGGGAATTGGAGTAAGGCTCCGAGGCCATAAGTATCGGATAGAACTCAGACCAGAACTGTTCATGGCTGGTAACTCTGTTGGCACTCTGCGATCGTGACGCTGCGAAGGTCCAGGTGAGAACGGTAATTAGTCCTAAAATAATCAGAGCGATCCGTCGCCGATGATGTGAACGGAACGCTGCCATTGTTGTAGTTTAACGAAAGGCTGTAGAGGTCATGTCTCAGGTGAAATAAGTGAAAATAAGGAAGTCCTGAAAGGTTGTGCATAGCGCAGCCATGACAATGAGTGAAAAGGCGCAGCGGATAATAACGCTTTTCTATTTTTCGCAGCACCCAGGCAATCATCCAGCCAGTCCAATCAATCTGCGGATGACCCATGCCCATATGAGTAAAGCATCAGCTCGCAGTTCCTGACGCTAAGCATGTTTGCTTGATTGAGATGTGAGTGCTATTAATTAGCACCAAGGCACTAATGCAGCCAAGGGCCGCAACCTACGCCAACCGGCGCTTACAGCAACGGACCGTCGCAGAACGGACTCAGTCCGGCACGGACGGCGTAGGGACGTGTGTGTACCGGCTGATTTGACAAGAGCAGTGATCGCCCTCAACCACCAATGATTGCGACGTCTTCCACAGCCGCAGGGATGTTTTGAACCCAGCGCGGGTGGGAGGCGGCCGTGTGAGCAGACGACCCCCCTTTAAGTAGCACAAGCTGATGTCGGAGTTCTGGGCCCGCATCATGTAGACCAGGGATTCTGCTCGAGATTGAGTGTCGATTTGCGAATACCAAAGGAATCTGGATGCGTGTATCAATAAAAAACCGACTAATATTAGAGGCATGGTCATACTCTAACCCCATGGTCTTAGCCCCCGCTTAATGATCTAGGTATCATTTCGAGGCCTTTCCCGTCATGAGCAACGAGCCCAATTCTAGAGCCTGGTCCGAGCGACTACTCACTGTGGAGGCTAGCAATATCCACTCAAGCCTTGTTAACTGCATATCCGGGATGTTCTAAGACCTAAAGCAAAACGAACTCAGGGCAGGAGACCCCGCTGAACCTGAGGTGGGTGGCGGGCGTCCAACAACAGACAAAATCCACTCAACATCAGCCTAGTGCACCCGGGATTCTTATAATTGACGGGAATGTGGGTGAGTAACGCGAAACCTAAAATGTGACCACCAGCGACTAAGCCAGGTATTCTTACTTGGCACCCATTCCGCCAAAATCAGTGCTCTTTATAAGAGAGAAAACTACTATAACATAAGTTGTCAAAGAAGCATGTATGCTTCCTCCATATATCTGATATTATACAGACACAGCCAGCTCTCTTATAAGGAAAAATTCATGTTAAGACATTCACTGCAGCCAGGCAGGTGTCGGCTGATCCTCCGCCACCTCTTCGGTCTCCGATCACTACCTTTTCCAACCAACCACCACCCACCTTCTTGAGATCTCCGTGGATCGAATATGCGTAACTTTCTACGGCTTGACAATTTGTAACAAATTAGTTCTATAGAGAATGATGCTTTATAGAATTTGAGATCAACCGGAGCCCCACATGCACTTAGATTGATAGTAAGTAGCCTTGACTGGTCTAGGCAGAAACGTATCCCCTACAGAAACTGGGTTATGCCTGGCGAGTCTGCCTTGCTCAGTGCCTTGGTGGGTAATCTATGAGTACAGAGAAATAATTTTGCTAAGACGTAATTGGGAGCGCTGGATGGCCTGCTTTCAAAGTATTCTTCTCAACGAATGCTACTTATAGCAGATCTAAGCTAGTATTACTGGCCAGGAATGTACAAACGCCTTAGAAAGATCAAGCTTAGAGATGCTAGGGCTGGTAAAGTGAGATCATCCTTCTATTTCCTTCTTCCTTTTCTTCCCCCGACTCCGAGAACGGCCTGTGCCACTATGGGACGGTATTATTGGTCATTCGGTCTTTCCATAACCTACTAGTATCTTATCTACATGCCTAGCTTGCTTTTTATGTCACGTTCGTTCTCTCTTAGCCAGTCGTTTGTGCTGAGAGATATCAGGGCCAAGGAAAGGAGTGGGTCTAGGGAATCCTAGCGCTGCTATCTAATATGCTTGTTATCGATGATCCAATCTTTCTATTCGTGCAATTAGCAGAAGGGGCTTCCATAGGTTGGAGGTCTGATCCGAAATAAGAAAAGCCGGGGATGCTTCAGCAACCTCTTCCCACAGAATCACTGGCTTCGTACCAACAACGTAGCCATCAATTCTACTTAAAAATGTAATGATATAATCAAGTTAACCTAATATCAGATAAAGTAAAGGAAAAATCAGTTATTAAAGATCCTTGTAAGAGCTTCTTCAGTATCAGGATTCCCTCTGTGAAGTTGACTCGTCTATTTTCCTGGCCGGAGTCTCACGCTGTTGTGCTGAGATCCCGACCCTGCTGCTGGGTGCCCGTTAACAAATACCCTTGGGCATAAGAGGGGTTTGGCAAGGTCTAAGCCAGGCGTGTGTGGTTGCCTTCTATCATCACGTGGCTTTGCTGACTGCCTCTCTATTTATATTGCATCTCTCTGTCCCTGTGCCAGATTCTGCTGACGATTTGCGGACTGCCATACGTGGTACTACTCTTTGAGTATCACATATTCGATCAGTGTCAATATGCCCCCGCCTACTCCCTCTGTACCTGAGGGTTGGAAAGCCGAATTTGACATTCGATATCAACAATGGTAGGTATCAAACTCTCTCTCTCTTCCCTCTTCCTTTTTACTTCATCTCTGTGTGGACACCACTGACGGCCCTACTACATTCTAACAGGTATTACATCAATATCCATACCAGACAGTCACACTGGGAACGACCAGACCAGCCAGCCCCGCCTGCTGGACCGGTTCCGCCTCCTGAGGGGGCCCCACCCAGTCGTGAGGCTACTACTACTACCACTCCTACTACTACGCGCGATCGACCAGTCGGCCATCCGAATCCAGAAGACCATGACCTACCCGAAGTGTACACTCCACAGCCTTCGTCGCAGTCTGCCTACGCGCCAAACGCGCCAAACCCAGGACAAGGATATCACAGCTACTCGCAGTCACAACACAGATATGACGGCTATAGCTACAACCCTACTTTTTCCCCGTATCCTGCATATCCTAATCAGTATTACAATCCGTACCAAAACACCTATGATCAATCCCAGCCTCCCTACAACCAGACGAAAAAGAAAGGGTTAGGGAAGAAAATTGCAGCTGCCCTAGGATTAGGCGGAGGATTAGTCAGTGGGATTCTGCTTGGGGAGAGTACCTAAGCACTACAAGTGCAAGATGATTTTGTCAGTCTGCCACTGCCACTGTTTCTGATGTCAGACCTCAGTCTCCCATACCCCATCATGTGACTGCTATGTTGAAGTTATATATTGATAGATAATTAGGTAATAAGAGAATAAAATGTTTTAGATTAATTGGAAATCTATATAATTATGGACTATCAGAATCTAAACTATTTTGTAATTACTGGACAGGTGACAGTGTATTAGCCTGTAATCTCAATGTAACCTAAGAAGATATATTATTCTTGTATCTGATTTAAATCTAAACTCTGAAACATGAAAGAATCACTTGTATTTCCCTCTGAGAAAAGCCTCAAGAGCTTGGATTTTGACCTGTTTCTAAACAGTTGAAGCAAATACTCTGGTGATTGGTAACACTGATCCCGGTATCCTCTGCAATGATATGGAACTGTCATGGAATGGCTTCTGGAAGCCGCTTGCGCTATTGTCGAGTGATGTATGCACGCAGAGTTACAACAAGGCCATAGGCAACAAAGAGCGCTGCTTGAGGAACACCCAGCCAGGCAAGACTTGTGTCTTCTGCTCCGATCAAATAGAAATAAAACAACCAGACCAGACAAATGGAAGGGCAAAGGAAGATGTTAAGAAGCCACAGGGTAACTCTTATCCATCGCTTCTGCCCTTTCAATAAATCATCAAATGCAAGTGAGAAGAGAATCAGCTCCCAAAGGCCGATCAATGGAGCAAAGAGAAAGAAATAACATGAACGACCCGCGCCCAACACGACGAATGCTCCTGTGAAAGAACGGACTCCTATGGCACAAGGAAGTAGGAGTCCCAGGATTGGCAATGACATCAGCATGCAATACACCAAGGACATACGTAGAATGCTGCAGTATGAGCGCCAGGTGGCATGGCCAAGATGGTGACTGTTTCTGGACGGTGCAAGAATAGGACTGGATCTACCAGAAGCAGGGAGCATTGTCTGGGCCGTGGTTACTTCTGGAGCAGAGAGCCCATGTGTTTCATCTCCCGCAGAATAGTACTTTCCTCGCCCTGTGTCTAATAGTTAGGATCATGCTGTGTTGGACTCCGAACCCTACCCACCCGCATCCGAGCAGAATGATTCCACTATCGTTACCAGGGGCCCAGCGAGTAATAGCATCGCAATGACCTGCCCGAACGTCCAATCGCTCGATCCATTGAGGAATCCAGTCGGGTCATCTACCATCTGAAGCGTGGCAATCAACCGATAAATACCCCAGACATAGGCCACAGCTACCCAGATAATCTGTTGGAACGTAATCTCAGTAGATTACTAGTAGTCGAGGTCACGTGACCCGAACTCCGTAACTTCAACTGCTCCTCCGAGCGCGCCTAGATAGCGAAGAATCAAGCGTTTTCAACGACTTCAGTATTGACCTAAAACGTCGTTTCAACAGGTTATGAGCCCGGCTCTTCGCTCGTGAGGCTAACCAGCAAAGATCTGAGCCACCATACACACGAAGCAAGCCGCAATTGCAACGGGGACACGCACCGCGATACCCCTATCTCAAAACACCAAAACACCGCGAATATCAAAATATTCAACCGCCGGAAGCAGACCCCAGAATGTCGCAACCAGGCAGATACCACTCTTTACAACATGTCTCGAATACAGAGGCAGTAGCCATACAACCAAAGACACAAGCAGATAGGCTTCCAGTAAAGCTACCAGAAGGCGTTCAACCCGTATCTGAAAGGTTGAAAGGGCGAGAAGACTACTCAACGTGGCGCTTTGAAATATGTCAAATCCTGAAGAACGTCGGTCTACAAGACATGATCGACAAGGGTCTATCCCATCCTAGTACAAACCACACGAATTACTGGCTATGGCACCACCTGTCAATCAACATCCAGTCCTGGCTAGCTAGCCAGCTGTCAGACCCCCTAAAGAGGGCACTGATGACGTCCCCTGACGCGCACGACTACGCGGACGATGCCTACGAAGTCATCAAATCACTCGTCCTAGGCCACGGCCACACGCTTTGCCAAACAACGTACTTCGACCTCATCCACAAACGCCGATCCGACTACTCTACCGTTGAACAATACGTGGAGGCGTTCAAACACGCATACAACTTCGCTAAAGAGTTGAAAGTCGGGATATCACCATACTGCGGGTTGCTACACCTGCTCAAAGAGCTGGAATCCGACCTTCCAACGTGGGTGTCAACAGTGGAGTGCAATTTGCCTGATAATGCTGCGGACACCCTCCAGGAGAAAGAGTTTCTAGTTTACTGCAGGACCGCAATCGAACAAGGTAATAAACAAATGCAAAGATATTCTTTCGCTGCGCCAGCGAAGAACACTGGAAGCACCACCAAGTCGGGAAGCACTGCAACGACCTCAGAGTGGAAGAAATCAACATTCCCACCGAAAGGAACGACCCCTGAGGAACACGCTAGAAAGATGCGAAACTTGAAGCCAGAGATGACTAAGGGACGCTGCGCTTTCTGTAAGACACTAGGCCATGGAGCAACCACCTGCTGGCGCTTGAATCCTGACCTCCGGCCAGAGGATTATAGGCCTCGTATAGAAGGCATCTGGTGGTTCAAAGGATCGAAGCCTAGCGAAGCATCAAATGCAGCGGTAGGCGAAATAGGATCCGATGACGAAAACCCGTATATTTTGAATTTTTCTGGCCTAGCCGTTGCAAACGCCACGAACACCTCGCTACGCTGGATATATGATACAGGCAGCTCACAGCATCTAACACCTGACTGCGCTTCCCTAAGCGGTCTCCACCAATTGAAACCCCACGAATACTACCAATATGGCACCTCGAACGGGGGAATCGGTGTTGCAAAATCGGCAGGGTATCTGACCCTGACCCTAGCTGCAAACGGCCAAAATACGGTGTTGAAGATCAAGGCCTACCACCAACCGGACCTACCCTACGGGCTCCTTTCTTCCAACCGCCTACGTACAGACCTTGGCATCTACGCTACCACTAAGGACCTGACCCTACGCAGGGACCGGGATGACAAGATCGTCGGCCACCTGCAGGCATCGAAAAACGTGCTTTTCGTCAGGACAAAAGACCCTGACCTAGCGCTAGCGGCAGTGGACCCCCTACTCTTGCACCGGCGATACGGGCACGCAGGATTCCGCCGAATCGCTACCACTGCAAAGGATCATCAAATTGAACTCGAACACAGGGACACCCTAGAGTGCGAAGCATGCTCGCTAGGCAAGGCCACACGCCTCGTTTCAAGGGACCCAATCCCAAAGACTAATGATCCAACACAGCTCTGGCATGCAGACATCCAAAAGGTGACCCCGATTGGTCATGGCGGATTCAACTACTTTCTACTCATGGTCAACAACGCTACTCGCTTAGTGAGGACGGCCATGCTTAAACACAAAGATGACGCCTCCGACGAGCTGATCAGGATGAATATGGAACACAAGAATATGGTCGGCCGATACGTGGCCACCTGGCACCTAGATGGTGGCCGCGAGTTCAACCGCTTTAGGAAATGGGCGAATCATGCAGAGCGAGGCATTCAAATCAAAATATCACCTCCTCGAACACCCGAAGCCAACGGCCTAGCTGAACGATACGGCGGCTTGCTCAACCGAATGAGCAGGGTCATGATACTAGATGCTGGCCTCCCTGCTCACCTCTGGCCGTACGCTGTACGCCTCTCAGCGCAGATCCTGAATCGCCTCGTCCCCTACCACAGCGCTGTCAGGAAGACCCCCGTGTTCCTATACAGATCCCACTACAACCTCCCGAATCCTAACGCGTCACTAGACTTCCTACGCGTATTCGGATGTCGTGCCTACCAACACATCCCGCAGGAAGATCGAGTCGCATCCCAGAAAATGGGACCTCGTGCAAAAGTCGGATACTTCGTCGGTTTCGATGGGGACAACGGACACGTTTACTACGTGTGGGATCCTATATCTGATAAAATTAAACGATCACGAGACGTTAAATTCAACGAAGATCGAACCTACAAGGATGACAAGGAGGATCCCGGTGGAGTTCCTACACGCGAACCTGACCCTAAAGGACCAACACCAGCTGGCCCAGGTGCCGCGCTCAAGTTAGACAACGCGTTCCTGCACCAAACAACCAATATATCAGATAACACGAGGGCCCTGATTGAGCAACCGGACCCTGAAGAAGACGTCATCCGAGGCAGAATCCACACCATATCTGCCTCCGCAGAGCCTCCACCTACACGCTCGATCGAGAATGCCACAGAATACGAGGCATCCTCAACGAAATACGCCGCGCAGGACTACCGCCTGCCGGACCCTACTGAGCCAGAAGAACAACCCATACTGAGGCGCTCCGCAAGGACCACTAAAGGCAAATCATCAACATGGCCAGATTACCAACAACTGGCCACGGTTGACCGGGTGACCCTACCCCACCTCAAACAACACGAAGTGGTCGTTCCGAACACCTACAGCGAAGCGATGAAGTCCCCGCTGGCACCATACTGGAAAGATGCTATGGATACACAGATCGATAAGATACAGAATATGGGCACCTACGAGATCGTGAACCGACCTCCAACCGCTCGCGCAATCCCAGGCAAGTGGGTGTACGACCTCAAGGTCAACACTGACGGATTCGTCACCCAATTCCGTGCTAGATGGGTAGTCTGCGGCAACCGCCAGATACCAGGCATCGATTACGACGAATCGTTCGCTCCTGTCGCCAGCGAAGCGGCCCTGAAGCTATTCATGACGAACGTCGCTATAAAAGATCTTGAATGGGAACAATGTGATATAGTATCTGCTTATCTACACGCGCAGATACAGGGCAAACGCGTGTTCATGAAACAACCTACCGGATACCATGAAGGACCACCGGATCAGGTGTGCCTATTAAAGATGGCCCTCTACGGCCTCCGCCAGGCGGCCCACCTCTGGCACCAAACGTTTGACGAAACACTTAAAAGAATCGGTTTCGAACCACTGAGGGAGGATCCCTGCGTATACAAAAAGGGTGATATCTGGTTGATTATTTATGTTGACGACTCCGCTATCGCTGGCCCCAGGAAGGAAGACCTAGCCGAGGTCAAACAACACCTAAACAAGGCATTTGGCCTGAAGGAAATGGGGGAACCAAAGGTTCTACTAGGATGCAACGTTCAACGTGACTACCAAGCAGGCACGATATCACTATCCCAACCAACGTACGTGGAGGAGTGCCTCAATGCAGCGAACCTAGGATCCTGCACCCCCTCCGCCATTCCGATGACCGTTGCCTACAAAAAGTCAGATCGCTCGAATATGACTACCGAAAACGTCAACCTAGCCGAATATCAAAGCCTTGTAGGGCGTTTGAACTGGCTAACCACAAAGACCCGCCCCGATATACGTCATGCAACGTTTAGACTTCAAAGGCGCATGAACACTCCCACTACGGCCGACGCTAAAGCATTGAAAATTGTATACAGATATCTGAAAAGGTCCATCCCGTACGGGATCACCCTCGCCACTGACCATACCAAAGGCATCGAAGTCTTCGTAGATGCCGCCCACGCTGACCACGAAGACGGCAAATCAACGGAGGGATACGTCATCTTCTACGCTGGCGGCCCAATCAGCTGGTCATCCAGGAAGCAATCGCTAGTTGCACCGTCATCTACGGTAGCAGAATACTGCGCGTTTGACTCCGCCGCCAAAGAAGCCTTGTATATAAAGAAATTGGTTGAAGCGTTTGACCTCAAGGCCTCCGTTGACGGCAGGATACCCTTGTACACCGACGCCGCCAACTCCCTACGGATCCTGAACCACGGAGGCTACACCAGGTCCACTAGATGGCTCGATAATCGTTACCTATTCGTAGCCGATCTGATCACGAAGAACGCTATCACCATTCAACACATCCCAGGGACCACCAACCCGGCGGACGGCCTCACCAAGCCGCTTGATAACGAATCGTTCAAAGCGTTCAGGCACCTCCTCGGAATGACCCCCATCTCCTCCCCGAACCTGCATCCAGGGAACACCGGTTGAGATAGCCGTTCCTTCCTATCTAGGCAATGCCTAGAGCCTCGTTACGAACGCTCCCTCGCCTAGGGGGCCGTGTTGGAACGTAATCTCAGTAGATTACTAGTAGTCGAGGTCACGTGACCCGAACTCCGTAACTTCAACTGCTCCTCCGAGCGCGCCTAGATAGCGAAGAATCAAGCGTTTTCAACGACTTCAGTATTGACCTAAAACGTCGTTTCAACATAATCTGTATTGAATGTCAGATCGCGCCAGAAAACAAGCGGGAAAGTGGAAAGGACAACTTGCCTCCATGAAGACAGACGTCCATCCATCGACAAGCAGATCTGCTGATAGCTTAGCTGCTAATAGTGGGTAATAGAACGCCATGCACTTCAAGCTCGGTGGTTGGGCTGCTGAACCTGACCAGCCTTGCACGATTCGTAAGCATGTATATGTCCAGTGGCTGACCCTCGACCTTGCCCTGGCGAAAACATCCACTGAGAGGAATCGATAAAGCTTGACAATGCGCACCACGAATGAGAAGGTTATAAGCAGGACCGAGAATAGCATGGTATAGAAAGCTTGCCTCAATGGCGGTCTGATCCGAGTATAGCAGATTGCGGCATCCCCGTAAGTTGGCTTGTCGCCGCCGCCATCACTAAAAGCCCAATCATAGTTTGCGGTGAATCCGAGGGCAATTGCCAAGAGGACGCACAATGTAGCCATGGCGACTAGCCGCCATGTACGCTCAGAGGAGTGAAGATAAAGGTGATTGCGCAACGCAGTCAGGCAAGAAAGATGTGTAATGGTAGAGAACCAGGTCAGACCTACTACAATTTGCCAGTAGAATGTTTGTAGACCAGAGCCAAGCTGTGAATAGCCACTGATCAGTATCGAATAGCCAGTCAAGAGCTGCATGTCACTGAATGCGACGATACACTACGGTTATGACCTGCGTCAGTACAGCGTGACAGAGGAATAGCCATGGAAGCTTAGAGGGAAGAAACCCTGATGAATGCTTCCTCAAAACTGATATGATTGATGGGAATGCAACCAAATGCACCCAGGCAAGTCATTGCTATACGTCTCAAATCCTCGAGTATGCGTGCGTCCACTAGGTTGGGATAAAAGGCCCTGGGTGCACTGTTTCTTCTGGACCCTTGGAATGGATCATAAGAGGGATCATATGCAACGAAGTAGTAAAGTGAAAGAATGAAGACCACTATTCCAGCTGTAATGATGTAGCTGAAAAGAACCTGTAGAATGCAGATTAGACTAGCCTTGTGCTCTGTTTAGAATGAGCTTACACCGGTGCCTGTGATATCACTGTTGACGACCCATTCGGGAAGCGGGTCTGAACAGTTGTATTTCCAGGATGTACTCATTGTTTCCAAGGATCTGAAATAAAAACTTGCGGCTATGTGAGCATCTTACAAATCTACTAAGATAACAAGAACCTGCTCTGAAGGGATTGCCGCTCTTATGAGGTGTACTGAAAAGCAAACATATGCATTCCAGCTCCGCCACCGTAAGCTCGCCCCGTGAGGTGCTCAAAAAGCCACGCACTGCCACCGGTTGACGTGGCTCAGGGCTCTCTGTGACTCATGCCTCCCTCAGCTAGTAGCTTTGACCTCCGGCAAACGCGACCAAGCAGCCTCTACCGCCCAGGCCTCTTTCTGGCTACCAACAAGAGAGCAAAAGCTCAGCCCGTGTTCCGGTTTGAGTTTGCTGTAACTCGTTTGGATGTTTTGGGGATGCCTCATATCAGTCGAGCTGCTGGTTTTATCGCTAGTCGTAGGAAGGATCTGGCTTGAGGTGGCTGAAAATCACTGGTTATATACATCTCGTTACCAGGTTTCTTACTAGTAGGTACTGGAAATATGTATAGGACACATACACTCATCATTTCACCACGTCCTTATCTCCTGCTTCCAAGTACACATTGATTTCTTTATCGTCGGACTCCGGGTAACATGCATCAAGCATCAGTGCTGTTGGTATAGGGATCGGAGTTGGCGGCTGAAACTTTCAATTTAGGGTCAGCCAAATAATTGACTCTGTCTGTAGCATTTGGTACCACTCACGCTGTTCGTCGTAGTTCGCATGACATTTCATGATAGCTCGACATATAGCCAAAGTGAGCAAGGTATGTAGGAATTATCGAACCGTTATTTCACAATTAAAGAGTGTAAATAGTGTTCTAATATCCGCAAGGGTCTTGAAGAATAATACCCATGGAAGTAAAGGTGCCATTAGTTCCAGTAGACTGTTAACGAACATAAGTCTAAATGAGTCGCTAGCAGAACAACGATACCCACATGATGGTGTCTCAAAGAAACAGGTGTGTATGCTTATCTTTCCCCTTTCGCTATTATTACCCAATCATAAAAGCCCTGGCATATGTCGTTTCAACTCCCTAATCTACCTTAGAATCAACTTCAGTCCGACATGCGTCGCATCTCATACCACACAAGAATCTATCGGCATTTCAAATGCCCTGCATATTCGTCTCAAAAAAAATACGACCAGCGTTAACTCAACTCAAAATAGCTGACAGTAAATCTCTAATCCAACCTCCCCCCAAGCAAAACAAACCACAACACCATATTATCTACTACTCAACCACTAAATGACTTAATAAATCCTCCTCCTCGCCTCATACAAAAAACCCCCAAAAACCTCCGGATCCATACTGGCCCTTAACCACGCCCAGTCCTCCTCATTATCCCTCAAATACCTCAAATCATCATCACTCGCGCCCCCACTACTACTAGCCCACACTATCTTGGACAAAAGCATTTCTCGCTCGCGATCACGATTATTCAAGTCCCTCCACTGCGTTGGCGTAAACGGATACACGTATTTGAGATTATTCATGATCCAGGGTTCGTAGGAGAGGATGGGTAATGGAGTCCTTACACATTTATAATCAGCATTCGCCCACAAATATAACAGAGAGTCTACTTATAATAGGGTATGTGTCTTACAAATTCTCCCCGGTCCAGCTATAATACACCACCGGGACATCCTCATCCTCCTCCTTGCTTGCGGTATGGCCATAATCAACGAGAAACAGGCAGCGGGTCGACTCCGTGGGGTGCCGCTCTGTGCTGAAGGCGTAGCGGCGGTACTTAGTGGGAGTGAATCTGGTGTGCCAGTGCAGTTGGCAGATGTGGTTGATGAGGTAGGAGTTGCGGTCTTCGTTGGTGTCTCCGGGGAGGAGGTGGATGCGGGTGTCGACGAGGATGCGGATGGGAGGGGCGTAGAGGGATTTTTTGGGGTAGGGGGTGGAATATTCCATTGTAGAATATATGTCTTGGGAATGGGGATGGAGGGAAGTAACTATATGGGGGTTGGTTAACTGTGTGATGGGGGTGATCTTTGTAATAGTATAGAGAAGTAGAGATAGTAGGGTAGGTAGGGATGATATTTTAACTTGGTTAAATAGTAGTACATGGCTCTTTGTTGAATGTCATGGTATATTCCTAGGTTGAGGTATTGAAGTAATGGGAAAGTCCAGAGTATTTGGATAGTGAATTGCCATTTTACCTTGAATTGTTCATGGGTGGACTATAGATTCCCTAGTATGTAGGTATCACCAACCAACGGCAAACTCCTATCTAAGTGGAAAGCGTCCGCATACGTTGTTGAAGATTCTTGTACTTCCTCTCCAAACATTTGATAATCTTGGCTTAAGACAGCTGAAGAAGCCGGCCATTGATTATTGAATGCACACTTCCCTATCTACCTGAATATTGAATAGTAAATCAGACTATACTTATAAAACAGCACGCCCTATTACAGCAAGCCAGTCACTTAGACATAACTACTAGTTAACAGACCACTAGTCAGTCATGAGGATCAGTTAACTAATCATGCAGCTTATGAACCACGTCCACTGCATTATTATTCCAACCTATGCACTCCCTCCGGGGTACTAAATCCGATATACCCGGGGAAATTTGGGGTTCCACTCAGGGGGGAACTGGAGCGCCCCTCATCTTCGCTTCCGGGTGCTCCGGAGCTGTCAAGCTTAGTCTACTTTCTAACAATGCTCTTTCTTTCTTTCCCTATCTATTCCACTGCTCGACTTCAATGATGTAAAACGTTGCGCGTTTGTCCACGTTCATAATCTATTTGCTTTCCATGCATATATACATCCGGTATACACACTGATGAGAAAATAAGAGAGAAGGAGTGACTAGAACTTATCCGGGGTATCCACTCTAAACGCCTGAACGCTCACAAATCAAAGGAGTGAAGACACTCATACAACCACAGACACAAAGAATAGCTTTTTGTTTTTCTTTCATCATCGTTCATTTCAAATGCCCCTTTCGGATGGCTCCAAATCCCTTCGTAAACAACTCATGAACCTCGACTGACCGGCGCGGTGTTTTGGGTACCTCTTCGCCCTCTTCCGGAGAAGTGCTGGTCCCATATCCGCCCAGCTCGACGTCTTCCATCTCAACAGGGCCAGAGCCTGTCTTGGTGCCAGCCACCATCACTCGGGGCCGAGCAAGAAGTTCCCGAACTTGTTGCTCACGCGCTTCCATCTCTTCCTCGCGGGCCAGCTCAAAGCTGGGTTTTTTCTTACCGTGATCCCAGCCTTGTTGCAGCTCAGATGCTGCGGCTTCCTCGAACCGTTTCCGAATATCCAAGTCCTGCTCATATTCCTGGAAGACGTCCACGTCCGTGGGGAAGAAGAGCGCCCGGACGGAACTCACGGTCATTTCGAACACGATCACTGCGATGACGGTGACGAGCAAAGCTGCCCAAAAAGCGAGGTCGTGACCCGATGCATAGACAAAGTTGCCCAGGACATGGTAGATTCCATCACCAGAGCTGGGGTTGTACCGGCGGTCGAGGATCAAGTTCCAACAGAACCACCCACCCACAGAAATCACCCACACAATCAAACACAGATACGTCTTGTTGTGCACCTCGAGGGCCTGTAGCTTGGTGTTGATGACGATGACACAGGCTGTGAACGAGAGCAGACCGGCTGAAAAGATGTCGCTGCCCGTGTGCGTGAACATGACGTTTTCGAACAGCCCAAACATGCAGAAGTAAATCATCATCGCTTCACACGCAGCCATGAACGTCCAGCCCAGATACAGCCGAATGTTAAACCCGCCGTTGCGCTGGCCTTTGGTATACAATTCCGGGACAGCTAGGAGAGTGGAGGCAGAGAGGTCTTTGGTGAAGATGCCGAGGAAGATAACAGCCAAAGACGTGAAAAGAGTGTTGAACATACTCAAACTCCACGACTCATAAATACTAGTGCCAGTGTACCCGTTCCAACGCTGGTACAGAGCCTGCGTTAGGTAGAACAGCATTTCCTTCCAGAAGGTCCCGAGCGTGTACTTGCACGCCCGGATATAGTTCCACCGGCCGTGGACAAGGAGCAACTTCAGTAAGAACCTGAACTGGGCAATTGAATAGTCCGAGATTCGGGCCGCCTGCAATCCCTCCTTACCAGTGATGCCGATGCCAACGTGAGCTTCCTGAATCATGGCAATATCGTTCGCACCATCACCAATCGCCAGTGTCACGCTACCCTTGACTTGTTGACGGATCGACTTGACCAGGAATGCTTTCTGCTTAGGACTGGCACGGCAGCAGATAACTGAGTCAACTAACACGGCCAGCCTGAAGAATTGTGCCGCCAGGATTTGGTCTGATTCAATTATCGATAGTGTCTGCCCATCAACTACAACAACTGAATGAGCGACGCTGCCCTTGGTGATGTCGGCTGTCAACTTGACAATCGACTGCTCGACGTCTCCAGTCTCATGATCCAGAATGACAAGGGTTGAGTAGTCCTTCACCAAACGGCAGGAGTGACCAATGTTAATGGCGGTCTCTCGCTTGTCGCCAGTCAACATCCACATCTTGATGTTTGCACGTCGCAGCTTGTCGATCGCCTCGGGAACGCCCTTTTGCAGCTTGTCTTCGATGGCCGTTGCGCCAGTCAACTCTAGCTGTTGCTCAATCTGCTCACCGACCTGTTCGATCTTCTCCTGTCTATCGACAAGGCTAGTGGAGGCCTCGTGATAGGCGGCCTTCCAGTTGTTGTAGGTGGCTTCGTCAAGGAAGCGGTGTCCATATAGGAGCGTACGTAACCCTTCCGTTGCAAAGTCGTTAAGATGCTGGAAGCAGCGCTCGAAGACGGCAGCTTCGTTTACAACCAAGGCCTCCTCCACAAGCTCTTCCTCCTCGGTTTCATGGATCGAGCTGCCAGAGTCCGACCATGTGCTTGAAGCGCGTCCCAGTTGGGCTGAGGGGCGAGGACTGTAATATTCAGGATCGTCCCCTCGTGTCAATATACCTCCATCCGTCTCTCGGTCGCGCAGCCAAACGTCGATGCTTTCTCTTAGAGCCGATACGTGATCACCGGTAATACTTGATCGCCGACGAGCCATGCTAGGCCGGCCAAAGCTGGTCCGAAGCCCGCTATCCTTACGACTGTGATACTCGCTGTTGCGCCGCACCACCTGGGCAGCCTCAGCGGCCTTGCGTTTGCTGGCGCGCCTCTCAATCTCCACAGCCTTCTCCTGCGCGAGCTCGGCACGTTTCAGCAGGCGCATCAGAATGCTATCAGCGCCCTTGCAGAAGACGCAAATGCGTTGATCAGGCATCCGCACCACAACCGACATCCGTTTACGAGCGCTGGAGAATTCGATGACATCCATGATCTGATAGACCTCATCACAAGGCTTGTCGTCGGATCCGTTGGGATAGGTCCGGATTGTAAGCGTGTTCGGCTGCCGGTCGCGAACGAGGTACCCAAGCTCCTGAGCAGCCATAACCAAGGCCAACTCATCGGGTGATGCTGCCTGGAACGAGACATTACCAAGTTCGTCGTCTTCTGGGATACAAGTGTGGCACAACGCCATCGCCAGGATGAACATCTTGGCCTTGCGAGCGAAGACGGTGTAAGGCTTGCGCTGGATGTACTTGATCATATCGGTCGTACGGTTGTTGCGCATAGAGACGCCACGTCCGTCCAGGCCGTTTGTCATGGACATTGAGGTTCGGGGAGGCTCTCTGCGCGCTTCCGAGACGTTCGACTTGCGGCTGAGCGCCTTCTTTCCTTTTGCGCTGCGTTTCTTGTGAATCAACTTCGTATGATCACCGGCCTTGGCCGCCTCTTCGACAAGATCAAAGTCATGGTACCATGCAGTACCAGCGACACTCATCTTGCGGAAGCGCATCGAATTGTTGGTCAAAGTACCGGTCTTGTCCGAAAACACATAGCTAACTTGGCCTAGCTCCTCGTTGATGGTGGACGTGCGAGCTTCGATCGGAGTGTCAGTCTCAGGGTCATACATGTCGATGTCGGAGTTCAGTAGGAGCATCTGGGCGACCTTGACGATTTCCATACTCACATATAGTGAGATAGGAATCATCGTATTGAACATGATCAAAAAGGAGGTGAAGATAGGCCCAATGGCTACACTCGCCTGGGTGAGATACCATGCCTTGGGCTCGACTTGCTGATGGAACCAAAACTTATAAGCGAGAGTGCATCCTACCGCCAAGCTGACGACAAGGAGCACGATCAACATAACAACCCGGTTGACCTTGGCCTGGAGAGAGGGTGACTTGATGCGAGGGTTCTTGTTTGCGTTCATCCGAATCTTACACTCCTCGCCGGTATAGATGACCATGCCATAAGCACATTCGGTATTGCGCAGGATACTACCGCGGTACACGATCTCATTGTTGGTCAAGGGAAGTTTCTCTTCCGCGGCAATGGTCACATTCCCGTCAAACTTGTAAAGGTCCATGTTGGGGTCCTCGACGGCGAAATGCAGAGCGCTGCTACAGATTCCCTCAACTGTCCCACAGACCTTTGCGATAGGCTGAGCAGGCTGTTTGTTTTTTAGATTGGTCTCGCCGTCTAGAGCCATGGTTTCGATATAAGCGACACCATTTGGTCCGTCTGCATGAAGCAGGACCATATCTGCCGGTACAGGCTGATCACGCTCCATTCGGATGACGTCTCCAACTTTGATATCCCTCCACTTCACTGGGACCCAGTCCTGAGACTCGCTTGAAATAGACACGCTGTCGCTAGCGCACATCTGAGGGGAAATACCTGCACCAGGGCGAAGGACAAACGCATAACGGTTATTTTCCTCCTTGTCTAGACGATAACGACGCCAATCGTCGAATCCTTCTTTGCCCATTGAAATTGCCACAAAGATCAACAGCGGGACAAGGGTGGTGAATGAACCAGTCGTACTCAGGCCAGGAATCATCTGTAAGATTGCGACAATAAGGAAGTAAAAGTTGGCCAGCTTCGTAAACTGCGCGAACAGCTGGCGGGGAAAGAAACTCCAGAAGCTGTAACGACTAGAGCGGATGGAGTTTCCGACATACGGGTTTCCGGTCCTCTCATCGATGAGAGCTTCGGTGCGGGTCGCGTCAAGGTCAATGTGCCGACCGTCTTTGCTGGGAGGGATGTCTTTGATACGAAGGATGGTTTTACGTGCGGTCTCGAGCATATCCTCCAGACGAAGCATCAGCGTGGCAACGACAGCCTTCCGCTTGAGCCATTTCTCATAGGACACACTTGTGGAGAGGTGCCTGCTGTTTTTGAGGTTATCCGAAGACTCCGAGTAATATGTCGTCGACAAATCCAAATTTGGATCCGATGCGGACTTTTGCGTTACTAGAACGTCTTGCTTCTCGTCTTCGGTGGACTGACGCGGTACCTCCTCCGATCTCCGCTCGGAAACATCAGCAGAAGCTCCTTCCTGTGGGCTAACCGCCTGAGCTGGACCCAGCTCAATCGCACCCGGAGATGTAACAGCCGACTCGATATTCTTTGCGAAGATCGTCCGTCGCAGCGAATACCCACGATGACGCGACCTCGACCGACCACCGGATTCCGGACTCTGCGGGGAGGGAGGGGACAATGTCGAATTGGGCGACAAAGGCGAGGTTGCGCTATGGCCTGGGGACCTGCCCGACGAAGGCACCTGCAATTGAGCGATATTCGTATTGATTGTTAACCCCCTCGATCCAGGCCGTCGGTCAGTGTCAGGACCTCGCACTTCCTCCGGGGACGGACGCTCCAAGTCGGTCGAAAATCGGACATGATGTTGCGACGATCTTCGGCCAGCATCCGAGACGGTTCGAGATGGAGAAAGAGACGGTCGGCCGGGGACAGCACCACCTCGAGCACGGTTTATATCCAAGGATTGACTCCGTGGCAGCGGTGGTACTGGAGTCGGGCTGCCATTTCCTCTGGTTGTATGCTGTTCCGCCGACGTGCTTTCCTGCGGACCGTGATTGGACTCGGGTACATCATCATGTTGGGACATGGCGGGATTGCAAATGTCCACCGTGATGTGGGTGCCACAATATCCGTCTCCTTGCGTTCCTTATCAATTCACTTCGGATCTCGAGGCAAAAGGTAAATAATCAAATGGCGTATCGGTCGTAGTCGTATCTTGCGTATGACGAAAGGCCTGACTCATTCTTTGTGTCCGGAAAAAAAAAGTCAGAGACAGCGGACTCGTTTATGCCAGCATATGCGAGCACCCCCGAAAGCGACTAGCGATGGAACTGTACAAGCGACTCGCGCAGAGATAGACTGAAAAAGGGGAAAGTTCGTCGCAGCGATAGGGGAGGTGAACCGGAGCGAGAGCCAAGATGACGATGGCCGATGGGTAGGAAGTGAAACAGGCGGAAACGACTGTGGGGAGGCGAGTTCCACTGTGAGTTAGGAACAAGACTGTATAAGCGTGGAGAGGGAGACGGGGGGGTAAAGAGGGGGAGGGAAAAGGCCACGCGGAGAGAAGGGAAGAGACAAGGATACGGGAAGAAGTCAAGAGGAACAACCTCTTTTTCCGCAGGCGGCGAGAGATAAAGAGAGAGAGAAAGAGAGACCAACCAAGTAAGTTCAGCTGCCCTGAATCTGTTTTGTTCAGCTGCAGCGAATACGAAATGAGGCAGCCGGAAGCGGTAAGACGGCCGAAAGAACAATAGAGCCGCCGCCACTTGACTGCAGCCGGATTTTAATTTTATTTAAAGACAGCCAACCTAGCCCGTCTGTTTTTTCCCACTGATGGATGCAAGCAGGGAAAAGGAATGACTGCAAATGCAAGAGTAGAAGAGCAGATGAGTGAAGAGTTGGAAGAAAAAGAAGGGTAAGCTTCTTTTGGAACCGGACTAACTCCAAGTGGGAGGAGAGGAACAAGAACCAGAACCAGAAGAAAAAGGCCGTCGAGAAGGCGAGCCAGAAGGCAAAAAGGGAGTCTCGAAAGGAAGGCCTGAACCCAAAACTGGAACCTGATGGGGAATTTGCGGAGGCACCTTAATTGGCGGCGGGCCACTCATCGGTCGCCGTCGGCTTTGAACGTGGCTTGGGGGCCACGCAAACCATCTCGTTCGGGTTTGACTTTTTGGCTGCACTGCCCCTCGTCAGTTTCCAGGGTTCAACTCCTACTGAAGTAACGTTGCGATCGGATCTCTACAATATGTCCTTGTTGAACAGTATATGATATATGATTGATCACTACTACTGTAGTAATACGCGTCTCCCATGACAGATGCACTGCACTGTCTGTGTCCTCGGAATGACCTCTCAGTGGCGGAATAACCCCTGTCAATAAGTACTACTTAACTAACCCCCCCGCCATTGACAGGACTTTGATCTGATTGCTTTCCCTACTTATCACGCCACCGGTACTTACTCCAGAGTACGTAAGTGTGTGGTGGGTTCAAACGTCCAAGCAGTCAGATTTGCCACAGTTACAATCTTTAACCATTCGACATTCAGTCAACCATGGATAAGCAGTTACTTTTGACAGGGTCCCGGTCTGCCATTACTGACCGCCTACCACTCACAGCTTACCTTATTGCCTGGCACTTTCCTTTGACTTTCTTATTCTTAGTAGCCCATCTCTATTCTTATCCATCTGCTCCGTATCTCTCACCACTTGTATTTATTTGGCTGCCTGCCAGGCTACAGTTATTGTTTACTATCAAGTGGTCTACAGTTCACTAACTACTACTGGTTACTCGGGGATTAGTGCGGGTGTAAGGCTATTTCAATCATTGCAGAACAAGGAAGTTATGAACTGACAATTTACTGCTAGTATCATGCTCTAGTAGAAGCTTGAATAGCCGAATCGCATCCCGACGTGGGAAGACTGGTTTTCGATCAACAGTAATAAATAGTACGCAATAATTACTATTACACAGTCATTATCAGACTCATGCTCCCGCCTTACTCGCTTCCTCTCCCAACCTGCTAATCGTCATCTTCCCCCCAAGCAAATTTGATGTCGTGATCTGATACTCCAAAGTAGAAAACAGCCAGCTCCGCAGCTCTGCCGCAATCCTGCTATGATTGCCATACTAGTCTCTGAGCAATCTTCCCGCTTCCACTCATCCAGAAAAATATACAATAACCTCGCTATCTTCGAGCGAATTCGATCCTCCACTGTCCCGTCCTACTCGGATTTGGACTATGAGTCATATCAGTAATTGTTATACAGTCCATGATCTAAATCTAGCAAATCATCATCCTATGAACAGAGAATAACATGGTTCTAAAGTACTAGCACTGATAAACTTTATTCTAGGATAAACTACATCAATAGCCCTTTTTGTATTCTATATTACCAGTATCATAGTTATACCGGTTACTACTCAGCTTCTTCACAAGTGGCTTTGTAGAACATCAATATCGAAACATGTCATATGATTATTGCAAGGATTATATGGATATTAATCCTTACATCTACCTAGCAGGAAAGACTTTGCAGGATCTTTTTCTGGTAGTGTAGTTCAATTACAATTCATGCATAATCAAGCACCTCCCGAAACAAGATAGGACGCCGCCATATATCTTCTCGAATTTAGTTGTTGGTTGTTTCCCACTACAGTTTGTGGTGCTCTAGTATCTTCACTTTTGCTTGTAATTTTGCAATACTTGATCTGCCAGCCAATACTATGGCTATATTAGCAGAATGCACAGTTTAAGTTGTAGGCGGTGGCCCAAGGGGGTCAAATGCTGCTTCCGTGCTTTCCCGAGAAGGTATTGATACTGTTTTGTTAGAAGCCGATGTTTTCCCAAAGTCAATTCATTTCCAGCTTTATGTATGCCACCTTTCTTTGATTCAAAGGCGTATCTTCTCACTGGCTTGTCATAGATACCACGTTGGAGAAAGTATGCTGCCATTGTTGGAATACTTCATGGAATTCATTGGTGCCTTGCCGGGATTCGAAGCCTATGGATCAAGGCGAAGTTGAGAATATGAGGCGAGTTATTAGGAACTCCAGTGAGTCATTCACACTCGACAGCTTCGGGGCTGATGTCATTGATGGAATGGCTGCAAACATCTGGAAATTTTTGACGAGCATTTTCCACCTTGAGCGCAATTGACAGTGCACGTCACCATTGGTGGAAGTCGCGAAGGCAGTCCCTAAGTTTGGAAGTACATTATAGGACAGCACTACTAATATAGACAGAGCGCTTTCATCAAATTAAGAAAGATACTGTCCTGAATCAACTTCCGGAAACCTTCACTGATCGAGATACCCGCAGCTTACCCTACTTGAATCAGGCCATCAAGGAGACATTGCGACTATACACAGCTTTTCCGGACGCACTGCTGAGGACTGTCCCTGAAGAGAGCCACTCACCTGGCCGGATTCAGCCTCCCTGGAGGGGCAACGATATCACACAGGCATATAGTATGCACCGGGATCCGAGAGTCTTTCCTCACCCGCTCAATTCCTAACCCGGAACGATGGGCTTCGCCTAGCAAGTAGATGGAAGACGCGTCGTTACCCTTTGGGGGTGGGATCTCGCAGTGAGTATTTATCATCTCACACAATATACTAATTGTATTGAAGCCGACCATGCATAGGTTGTCTTGGTATTCATCTATCCCGCATGGAACTGCGACTTGCCACGGCTGTGTTTTTCCGCGATTTTCCTTTCAGTAAGGATGTCGACTCGTGAAGGGATCTTTGATGATGATATGCAAATGAGCAGCTTTTTTCTTAGCTGCACCCAAGGGATATAGGTATTTGGTAGAAGCATGATTTATTCACTCTTCATCTGTTACTTTCGTTCGAACTGCTTCGTCTAGATTAGTTGCTGTCAGATCGTCTTCCTAATACAATCTTCTCACTCCATCCACAACCATCATAAACTCTTAAGATCCTCACTCCATACAAGCCGAAGAAGAAAGCCATC
Source organism: Aspergillus niger (assembly GCF_000002855.4). NCBI lineage: Eukaryota > Fungi > Ascomycota > Eurotiomycetes > Eurotiales > Aspergillaceae > Aspergillus > Aspergillus niger. The sequence goes on from NT_166539.1 coordinate 1,679,794, forward strand.
AGCAAACCAAAATCAAACCCAACCACGGTCCCAAGCAGCCCCAGACATACGTAGACCTACTACTCTACCCCATAACCAACCACTAGTACTACCTACATCTACACCAGAAATAGTCTAATAAATCAGAGCCTGCAATCAACCCCCTCCCCCAGCAGGGCAACTAAGTCGAAACTCTATTTCGGCCCGTCCTTGTTCTGTGCCTGTCCTTCCAAACCCAACCCATAGGACCCAAGAACTAACTATTCCGCAGGTTCATTCTTTCCCCCGGGTTTCTACACCACTTACACCCACAGTTCGGCATCCAGCCAGCGGAGGTTAACCCTTCCTTGTCCGTGGGGGAAGGTCCCTACATATGGCCCCGTTACTACGACGCTACCTTATGGGAATAAAGGAAACTTTCTTTGACAGCTGCCTAAGTAGCCGCTTATCATACATTTTCCGTGTTCGCTTATACATTACGAGTAGATAAGGGGGAAAGAAATATGGCCGCCTGATGGGATGATGATGGATCTATGAATAGTATATTATAGACTGCCTTTTGAATGGATGGGGACGTGATGGGGTAACCTAGATACTTCTAATAGGCAGTTGCGTATTGTGCATCTCGGAGAGAATATGTTTACTCGGGTGGGGGGTTTAAGAGATGTAGTTCGTTTTTTCGTATCCGGAATTGAATGGTCAGATGGAAGGCCTGGTGATGTTGGATGCCTGAATGGGTGGGTTTGGACATTTACTCAGCGCGTACTGTGATTGGTGATTGCTCGGAATTACTGTGGGGCTCGCTGAGAGATGACGTCGATGGTAGGGAAGAATGTGAAGATCGGCGTCAACTTCATGTCGATCAATCATCGGTGAGAGTTAGATGGAAGTGGTCAGTTGAGGAAAGTATCATGACTCCATTGTTCAATTTTGCTTTACAAATAAGCTGATCACGTAACTGGGTCTATCCGTGCCCTTCACCTAGCCTGCCATGCGAGCCATTGTCCTCCCGCCTACGAAAATCTGCTTGCTAAAGTCCGAAGAAAACAATCATTAAGAATAAGAAACTTCACATTTGCGCCCCAGTCTTGCAATCCCGTCACATAGGACAAGCGAACGTGATCTATCAGTACCTGGGTGGCTGGGGTGCCTGATAGGGAGAGTAACCCCGCGGGGCTCCGGAGGACTGTCCGTATCCAGGCTGGTTGGGGTGAGGAGAGGGTGCACCATATCCACCACCGTATTGCTGGCCATATCCCGGTGCTGGCGACTGGCCCTGACCCTGGTATGGGGCTTGACCGTACCCCTGGCCATAGCCCGGGCCACCGCCATAGCCCTGCTGAGGTTGGCCATAGCTGGGAGCAGGGGGATATCCGGGTTGGCTGTAGCCACCGTACTGTCCACCCCGGGGAGCTCCACCAGGAGGCCCGGAGGGGGGTCCGGAGGGAGGTCCAGAGGGAGGTCCAGACGGGGGAGCACCAGAACCACTAGCTCTGCCGGCAGCCTTTTCGTCTTTGGTGTCGTACGAGGAATCAATAGCCCCAAGCATCAATTTAGCGCACTACAAACGTTAGTAAATTGCAGTTTGATGTGTGAATTGGAACATACCCAGAGTTCACGAGTCAAGTACACTGGTGGCACGGCGCGTGACATTTCATCCTGTTCGACCTCGAAGTCTGGTGATAACATTAGTTAACCAGTTGTGCTGAGGACCATTCTAGCATAGTGAACTTACTGGAAGTACAATCAATCAATGAGCCAATTCTCGGGTCTTCATCCAGCGAAGCGAGGAAATCCCGCGCCTTGGTGTCATTGCCCACCTGCGAGAATTGGAAAGAAACGGCACCCTGTCCATACTGAGTCCGGGAGACCTCGCTCACGGCGTAACCGATGGAGCTGGAGACGCTGTCAAGAGGCTCTCCGGCGGGCTGTCCATCCGTGATGGTAATGACAAGAACTGGCTTTTGCAGTCGACCTGCTCTGGCCGGGCCCACAACCATGGGGTCGAGGACCTTGTTGCGCAAGCTTGTTCCCAAGGGGGTAAGGCCCTGGAAGCGGACACGCGAGACAAGATGACCGACGTCTTCTGCGTTGCGGATTCCATCTCCTTGCTCCACATTGTTCATGAACCGTACCGAAATGCCATCGTCATCGAAAGTGGACGCAGCAGCAGCAACGATCTCAATGATCTGCACAAGCTGCTCTTTTCTAACGCCACGCTCTTCGAACTCGATGGAGCCGCTGTCATCCACATAAAGGATGACGTCGAATAGAGACAGTTTCATAATGTCCATAGCCACTTCCTGTGGCACACGGAGTTCGTGCATCAGTTTGTTGACCTTTCCTGGCGCCTCGTTGGCCAGCGCCTGAACCAATCTGTCCAGTCTCTCTGGGGGCCAGAAGCTCTGCAGGCGTTTCTCCTGGATAGTTCCGATCAAGAGCTGTCTGTAGGCGGCGATCTGCTGGTCAGATGCACGGGCGGCGGGAGGAGCGCCTCCAGGGGCACCATATGGTGCTCCCGGTCCGCCGGGTCCGCCGGGGTAAGGTGCATTCTGCGGGGGGTATGAGGGGCCCTAAACCATTGAATCGAATCAGCATGTCAGTCACACCACATTTAAGATGATACGCAAGAAACGCGACTGTAGATCATTGGCAAACAAATGCGGGCAAGTGGGTAATGGTATGTACTTGAGAGGCTTGCTGCGGAGGATACTGTGGCCCAGGAGCTCCATATGGCTGAGTTTGTGGCGGGGGAGGCGGGGGTCGGCTATAGCCTTGCTGTGATTGTCCATATTGCCCGGATGGAGCCTCTCTGGTAACATATGGGGATGGTTGCGAATAGCCCTGCGACGGCGGTGCCGGAGATCCATAGGGCGACGGGGAGTAAGCCTGAGGAGCCGGAGATGCCGACGGATAAGTGTGCGCAGAGTAGGACGGTTGAGAGCCTGGATAAGGCGATTGAGGGCCCGAATAAGCTGGGTGCGGACCCGGCGATGGTGAGGGAACTGGCTTGTTTGGAGGGGCCGATGGAGGCGCGTAGGCTTGATACTGTGGCTGCTGCTGCTGCTGCGGGGGCGGCGAAGTCGGATATGGGGACTGCTGGGCCGAACCCGGACGTAGCTGAGGCGGATAGCCGTGTTGGTTATAATAAGGTCGCGACATAGTTGAAGATGGCGTCCAGGTTTTCCAGCAAAGGAGCGGGGAGGGCAAGAAATAGAAAAGCAGAAGTGTGACACGGGCGCGAAGAGAAGGTTGGAGGGGCAAAAGGGGGCCACAGTGGAGAGGAAAGTGAACCCTGGCTCTCTTTCATTCGATGAGAGTGACTCTCACGATGGAGGGCGAGGGTGACCCAGCAGTGAGGAGGGGCAGCGCCAACCGAATGAAAAATCGGGGAAAAAAGGGCGAAAAGAAAGAAGGCACGAGAAAGAAAGAAAAACAAGTTCTAGCTTACCGGACCGCCAGAGGGCGCAGGGGAGCCTTGATAAGCCTGATACTGCGGTTGTTGCTGCTGCTGTTGCTGGTCGCGAAGAGATGCGTCAGCTTTTTGTGGAGTGTGATAAATTGAACACGAACTGGGTAAAGACACCGTGGATAAAATTGAACGGTTCAAAGAAAGACGGGTGAGGAGGGGCGGAGGAGTTCACTAAAGGTTTAGTTTTGCCCGGTAGGGCGGGGACTCACATTCGAAGGATTATTGCCAGGCTGCAGTGCAGCTGGAGGTCCTCCAGCATAGCCTGTCGGAGGTGCGCCTCCATAGACGCCGGGCCTGTTTGCGCTCATGTTGGGTGGTGGGTTCTGGCTGCCGGCGATCTTGGATGCAAACTAAAAAGGACGTGCAGGATGCAGCGGTTAGTTGGGTGGTATTCGATGTAGCCTGCTTGAGGCTAAATTGTCTTGGAATGGTATGTTATAATGGCCTCAAGAAAAAAAAGTAGAAACACCGAAGTGAAGCGGGGCAGGTACGCGGGGCAGAGAAGAAAAACAGAGAGGGGAGCAAAAGGAGAGAGGGGTCATGTTGGGCACTTACCCCCATCTTTGTAAAGCAGCTGACGTCCAACTACGTAGTCAGTAGGTAGTAGTATAATCAAGGGGGGGAGACAATAAATCGGGGAGAAATCGAGAAGGGATAGATAGGATGGTGAAGAAGGATGGCGTCAGAAGGAGAGCAGAAGGCCGACGGCACTACGGCGTCACTGCCACTATAAAAGCACTGCCCGTGAAGAGATCCATCCAAGTAAGAGCTAAACAGCTGGACTGGGACTAGCCGACCACGGGATGACGACTGGCCCGCCCCTCTTGCAGACCCACTGCTGTTGGGGAAAGTCCTGAAGCTATACCCAGATGGCCCCCTTTATCTTGGGAGTTGGGTTACTTTGATGATGGTAAATAGTAGTAGTGAGAGATGTGTTGAATACAGCAGAATAGCAAAGCTATCTGGTGATCAAAAAGATGTATCGCCACCTACCGAATACTACTAGTACTCAAGCCTGATGAGTACTTACTAACTAGTCCCTGCAGGAGTGCATCTACTAATCCAAAGTATGTACAAGCCGATAGTTCATCCCGTTCCCCGCACGCCAGAAGCTCTGGATGATTCCGTAGGGCTGATCTCATCCATTCGGGGTTATCCTGCCAGCCTCAAGGATCAGGCTCGATGGACTTCTGTTACATGGCAAGGCTGAATTGCTGACAGGCAACTCTTTTCAACACAATGATGTAAAATAGCCTTTATACGATTTTTACCTGCGCCTCCATGGATGGCTGTTATAGCCACAGCTGACCAAGCGCTGCACATGATAACTCAATATGACTGCAGACTGACTTCACAGCAAACCCAACAAGCCATCACCAACCCAGCTGACCCTTGCCATTTCGTGCTCGGAACCACGGCGGTCATGGGATTGGGGGCATACTTGAAGGCGCCTCTGCATGCAGTAGTTAGGAATAAGCTTGCAGGGTAGACGATCTGCCGAATCAACGATGGGCCTCATCGCAGGCATCGTCGGGGACACACAGACAGAACGCACGGATCAGCGCAGCCAGGCAAGCTACATCGCTAGCTTGGCTGGAACAGACCAGATCAACAGGACCCCTGGTGTAGTCCAAAATAGCATTTTCAGAGCTTCTAGATCATTTCAGAGCATTAAGCATAAAATCAGAAGAAGAACGGCGACAGGGCGAGATGGCAACAAAGACCAAGATTCCATGGGCGGCCACTGATGTCATGCATGCCACCTGCGGTCCAAAAAAAAGCTTCACATCCCTGCGACGAAGTTCAAAGAACTGTAACACAAATCTTTCCTGAGGATCCTTGAAAAGCATCCCGGGTACTGTTCTTTATCCCTTGTTTCATCTCAAACACCTCACTCAGTGTTGCTGAACACTTTTTTTCAAAGGGACTGAGTGCAGCGCACCCAGTCGGTATCATTATTACCAGCCCCCTTTGCACTTCATACACACATACCAGCTCACCTCACTTTCCCCCTTCGGCAGACTCTCATTCCATCCCTCGAACGTTCGGACCATGTTCTTTTCTTCACCGTCGCTCGATCTTCAGAGCTCGTCCTCACTCTTATCCCTCCCTGAAGATTGAGTTCATCAAGTAGCACAACTAATCTACCACAAAACAAGTACGTCACTCACATTCTCTGCACTCTCTCAACCAAAACGAAGAGCAGACACTAACCTCACCGTAACGCGCTTCAACAGAATCCAAAGAAAACAAAAATGACTGAAACCCCAAGCATCCTGCGTGTGGGAATCCTCACCGCAGACGAAGGTGCCAAAGCCATTCAAGCCATCTATCTCCCAGCTCTACGTGCCCTTCCCACCTCGTTCCAGGTCCAAGCCATCCACGATGGCTCCAAGCAGCCCCTGTCATACGAGAACGAGGTAGACGGCAGCATCTGCAAGACGAACGGCAGCGTGTGCAACGACCATGACCACCAGCACGGCGCCACCATCCCAGTAGTCCCCACCCCAGACGACATCCTGGCCAACCCAACCATCGACCTGATCCTCAACTTCATGCCAAACGAGTATCACGAGACCTACACCGTCGCGGCCCTGAACTCCGGCAAACACGTCATGGTCGAAACCCCGTTGAGCCTGAGCATCCCCAGCGCCAAACGCATCATCGAAGCCGAGAAACACGCCCCCAATGGCGCCAAAGTCTTCGTCGCCTGCGCCCGTCGCTACGCCCCCAGCATTTCCTCCGTCTTCAGAAAGGAAGTCGCTAGTCTCGACCGCATCTACTACGCGCGGTGTCGCAACATCGCAGGCCCCAGCTCCGCACACACGGCCACCGCGCCGCGCAAGCAAGTCTGGAACGAGGTGAACGGACACGGCCAACCATTCCCCATTTCACCCCCTTCGTCGCCCTCAAACGACTCCATCGCCGGAAAAACCCGCCCCCAGCTGCTCCAGGGTCTTCTCGAAGAAGCCTTCCTCGGCCAGGACCTAAGCAAGGAGCGCGTCGCCCTGTACGAGTTCCTCGCTTCCCTGGGATGTCACGACCTAGGCCTCATGCGCGATACCCTGGGCTATCCAGATGCAGTGTCCAGCATCTCCGTCAACGAACCCTACTACGCTGCCGTCTTTCACTACTACAGCGGCGGCAAGGGCGAACACCCATTCACGCTCATGTACGAGAGCGGTACGGATGCCGTGCCTCGTTGCGACGCGCATCTCACCATCTACGGCGATACGAAGACTGTGAGCGTGCAATACGGGCTGCCATATGGTCGACGGCATGGGGTGAAGGTGGTCGTCGAGACCATTGATGAGAATGGGGACATGAAAAGAACGGAGACCGTGAGTGCGTGGGAAGAGAGCTATCGCGAGGAGTTGAAGGCCCTGCATGCGTATTTGACTGCGGATAAGGCCGTGAAGACGACGGCGAGAGATGCGATTCAGGATTTGAGATTGTTTCAGACCATCTTTGAGCAGTATGATCGACAGTGTGGGACTATTCGGACTCCGTTGGGTTGATTTATTATTCGGTTTTCTGAGTTGGCAGAGGGAAGAGTGGAAAGATTGCTATTGCGTCTGCTAGGCTGGGATGGGATGAATGGGGGGCGTTAATCAAGCCGGGATCTCTTTTTTACTAATCAACTCGAGCATCATGCTTGCTCTTCTATTAATGACAAGGTGTCTAGTGGGATGAAGTTAGGTCAAGGGACGGGTAATATGTGTATCATGCATATCGTTGATTAAAAGAGGGCTCAGATTGCTTTCACGATGGATGTTCGAGAGAGAGGCCGTTCACTCATCAGCGTGTGCTCTATCTAGCTACAACCCGAGAATATCAAATATCATTCACATGCTTCGTTTCGCAACATGCAACAACAACTACATTGGTATCCTGCCAGCAAATGCGATGCAAGAAACGGGGAAAGATGAGAAAGAAAGAAAAGCGGCGGTTATCTAACTGCATCTACCGCTTGCCCTTCTTCTTATTCTTCTTCGAGCTGCCACCACCACCTCCTTGAGCCTTCTGAGTGGGAGGAGCCGGGGACTCTTCAGCCTTCTCGTTCACCACACCACCCTGTGTCCGCTCCGCAGCGCGCTGCTTACCCTTGCGGCCCTTGGGGCGGTACGAAGACCGATCGCGAAGAGGCAGCCAACGCTCTGGGTCGGGAGTCTTGCTGGGGTCGTAATCCTTGGGCAGACGGTCCTTGCGAACACGCTTGGTTGCGCGATCTTCCTTATCCTTGGCGCTTCTCTTCCGCGCGCCGGCCATGGCTGCGGCGGCGGCGGCGTTGGCCGCGGAGGAGGGGGAGATGCCGGCATTTTCGAGGGAGGCGATGTTGACGCCTGAGATCAGGTCGGCGACGGAGGGGAGAGTGTCGACCTGTGCTTCTACCTTGGAGTAGTCGAGCGTTGCCTGGGAGGCGACGTAGCCGGCTACGGCGAACTGGTCGGTCGTGTCTTTCTGGTAGAGAGACTTGAAAAGGTCGCCCGCTTTGGCTAGGTCGGAGCGATCGGAGGAATGCAGGAGGGATGCTCCTGCGGCGCGGAGCAGGGAGGCTGGTGGTTCGGCGGCTTGGGCCTGCCAGTATGTTGCGGCTTTGGCGAGTTCGGTCCGGATTTGGACTTTACGGCCCTCCAACTTGTAGAGGGATACGAGGATGCTCAAGAGGCCGGGATTGAAGCGGACTGCTTTGTCTTGCTCGGAGATGGACTCGTCAAGCAGTTGCAGGGTCCGCTCTAGAGTTGTGATCGCGGACGTCGTGTTGCCCGCACCCACGTAGAGCTGGACGGCTGTGAGGGCGAGGCCAAGGTCCTTGGGCCGTTTGTCGAGCGCAGATAGTATCCGCTTCAAGGCCTTGGTGCCTGTTTCTCCGCGTGCGTGAGCGGCAGCGTTGTAGACTGATAGCAGATTGGCACGAGGTTCCGTCGAGGGGTAGGCAGCTTGAGCGAGCGCCTTGGAGGTGGAGCGGATAATGCCATCGTATTTCTGAACGAGGAGGTCTGCCGCATATGAGTTCCCCGTCGCGAGGTTATCCTGGTATTCGAAGAGCTTGTCGCTGTCGGTGGAATCGGGGATCTCGTGAAGAGCCTTGTATAGAGCGAAGGGATTGGTAGTGGTCGTGCCACGGGCAAGCGTGATGTTGGTCTGCGCGATCTTCTTCGTCGAGAGCTCAGGGATACTATCAAATTTTGTGAGCTTCAGACGTTCAAGGTCAACCAGGTTTTGTGACAACCATACTCGCTAACGGAAATTTCCTCCAGAACAGACTGTGCTTCCTCCGACTTCCCTTGGCGAAGCAAGACGTACAACTGCTGCACGGCAATCGGGAGCAGCTCTGCAGCCCGATCTTCAGGGGTGAGGTCCTCCGACGTCCGACAGAGCTCTGTGTGAAGCTAATCAGCTACCATTCTTGTGCGCCATCCGGGGTTGACCACACGAACCTTTAGCCCGAGTCAATAGAACTTGCCCCTGCTGGAACTCGCCCTTGGCGATACTCAAGCAAGCTGCGTTATAGACAGTCTCGAACGCCTCTAGATCATCCCGCATCGGCCTGTTATGGCGTACAAACTGGGGGTAGCCCTTCCACTGCAGCTGTGCATCCGTGGCCCATGAGTTGGTGCGCAAGTCGTTCTCTTCGTTCGACAGGGACGCATCGCCTTTGGACAATTCTTCGTAAATCTCGGCAGCGCGACGGAATTTCTCTGAACGGTAGCTCTTTAAGGAAGATGAGAGTTAGGATGAGCGGACAGACTATGACAGAAGATGTCTGGGAGTAGATATGCTTATGGGAAGCAATAACGTACGGCTTGAGCCTCCAAATGTAGTGCGCCCCTCTCACCAGCGACGCGAGATACCACCTCAATCGCCGGGTCCAGCTGACCGCATTTATATAGAGCGTAGGCGTATTCCAGAGCTGCTCTCTTCTTCAGACCATCACCGGCTTCTTCGAATACTCGCAGGCAGTCCTCATAGCGGTCAAGCTTCAGCAGAGCAACTGCCTTGATATGCTGAGCATGCAAGTCCGACTTCGACTTGGCCAACGCGGCATTGCATGACTGCAGGACTTCCTCGTGGTCGTCAATGGATGCTCGTTGCAGCAACGAGCTCAGCGACTGGGCAGCCATAGCGGAGTGTGTCAATTGGCGGAACGCGGAGCGGGATGAGGGCCCGAAGAGGGCTCGGAGATAAGTGAAATTAGATTAAGTATCGAGTCACAAATAGGGACACATGAAATGAGAGAGTAGTGAAGCCGAGGGTTTAGTCTGGTTGAGGATGATCAGGCAAGTGGCCTCCGCTGGAAGCCATGTGTGCGGGATCGAGATATTTCCCCATTGGGGAACTCTGCACAAGTGGGCGGGGCGCTCCCCGTAGTCCCCCGGCTCGCCATGTGACTTGTGGCCATAGTACGAATGAAATAATTGTGCAGTGATCGGGGGGTTCTTGACTGATCTAATGTCAACCCTGTTGTGCAACAACAATTCCCAGTACATGGTCTAGACTACCGGGTTGTTCTGCCTACTTTACATCTCATGCCCCTTACTCATGGCGCCACGGCGTTGCTTTTGATTATTCTTGTCTGGGCAATGTTGCATGCAACCATGCAGGGCAGATTACACCAAAAAAGCAACCAGACAATTCTTGACGATAAGCTGTTCAGTTGGGACAATAAGATAGTTCAGTTTCGTCGTGATGAACCCAAGACATGCAGAGCCGATGCATAAATAGTGTTTGTCTTCCTTCATCCCACCACAATTTATCCGTGTAAGGCGGTACGAGGTCATGCACGCAATATGACCCATGCTTAGACTTGACTAGTGGTGTTAATTAGCTTTGGTCACATCTATAATTATCACTGCCCGATTGGAAGAAATAGGAACTAGAGACTACATATCATAGCTCGCGAACTCATCCGACGACGAGCGATAATGAGAATCCATCAGCTTCACCGCGATTGGCCATGGGGAAATTAAAGCGACCATCTACATAAGTCAATACTTTGGAGCGAATGCCATGAGACTGCAGTGCCGGAAAAAGGCTATGACCGCCATTGGCTCGCAAAGGAAGAGAATAATTCCCTGATGGAGTCGACGCGTGGTCACTGGAAGGGATAACGACTTGTCATCTTATCAAAAACTTCTTGACATGTCGTGCCAGAGACAGTATTAGCAGAAGCATGCCTTTTTGTGCTTTCGAGACGAGAACATATGCACACATGCACCACTTGTTGGTCAGTTCGCCAACCCGCAGCAGCGCTTTTCTCCCTATGCAACTGGTTGGCGACACAAACACACTACCGACCAGATAAGTAAGTCGATAAGCCCATCATGAGACGCACTGCCAAGCGATTCGCCTGCGGCCGTCGTCATCAAGCCCTCGCCCCGCTGTCCGGTTGGACCATCGCCCCCAAGTGGAATGCGCGTCAATCAACGGGCGGTTGTACCATCCACCAGCTGCTGCGGCGACGGTGGCTGTCCCGCGGATGTCTAGGCTAGGGCAATCAAATCGACCAACCAATATTCTATGGAAAGTTGTACCGTGTAGGTTCCGTTACTACCGTAGATGTTAACCACCTGGCTGGCGGCGTCTTTTGCCATCGGAAGCGAGAATGCGACCGCGCCATGAGCCATGGCGATGGGGGAACTGGTACAGGGTAAACCACTAAGCCGGACCCCTAACGCAACCCTGGGGAGAGTGTCACCGTCCATCGCTGGAGACATTGGAGACGAAAGCATCAGACTAAAATCTCCTAGAGCGTGTTTGAATGGCCGATCGAGGGCCCCCAGTGGACACCCAGCAGGCGTGCCCTGACGGCCAGACCGGCTCTTATTCGACCAAGCATCGTAGACTCCATCCGTGGCTTCCAGCGTCCCATCTTCCCAAAGTCCAGGGCATGGCCGATCCCTGGCTTGTCGCCAGTCTCCGCCAGGTCAGATCCGACCAATTTCGAGCCGTGCAAGTGCTTGTTTCTTGTGTTCCTTGTCGCCGTGCTGCTTTGGAGCCCCGTTGATCGCCTATCAGCCTTCCCTTTCAACCTTGGCTCCATTGACGTTGTCGCTTGCCCGCTGACCTTCGTCATTCTTTCCGCGTTCTTCTTTCCTCCATCCGTTGGGGTCCAGAGATCGTCTGCTGTTCATTTTATCCTCTGGATTTTCCTCTCCACGTTTCCTTCCTTCCCCCCTTCTTCGCTGCCAATCTTCCCTCCTTTACTCCTCCAGTGTCCGGCCCTCCCCTCCTTCCCCCGGTACTCACACCCCCCTTTGCCCCCTCCTACCGGAAGATTCGAGATGGTTTTGCACTGTTAGTGCGATCATTCTGATAATCTCGTCCTACGCCATCCATCCATCTACCGATTATACCTGAAAGAAGTGGAAAATCGAGAATGTGGGCAAAAACTGCGGACAAGCCGCGGTCATCGATGGGGAAGAGAAAGCTGCTGCGGTTTGTCGTCATCAGCTGCCTCGTTACCAGCTTCACCATCTTCCTTTGGCCCCGTCTAGAATCCCCGCGCGTGACCACAGAAACCGTCTCCAACATTACCATCACATCCGACGTTGGCTGCGAACCGGACTATGAAGCTCTCCGCCGCTTAAATGTCCAGAAACTGACCCAATACGTGCGACGCGAAGTAGTCGCCTCTGAATCCCCCAGCAATATCTTGCCCCTGTCACAACATCTCCAAGTTCCCTTATTTCCGCAAAAGTCCCATGGCGACCAACTTCATCTACCGGAGGAGCTCATGCATGAGGACTGCTTAATACCACACCCGGTGGCGCTCCAAGTCCCGACACCCCCCAGACATGCGGATGCATCCCACATCGACTTTGGTGTCGCTACAGCAATAGAACGGCTGAATGACTCCTTGGACGCGTTTTCTCATTGGGCGGGTTACACCAATGCTCACATCTTTGCCTTGGTTGAGCCCGATGAGAGGGCACACGAGGTGTTGCTAAAGGCCGATGCGCTTGGAATAAATCTCTCAATATCGGAGTCGAGTGAAGAGTACCAACGCCGATACTTTTCGCTGGTCCCTCATCTGGCCAAGAATATGCGTCCTGAAACAAGATGGTCGTGCGTCATGGACGACGATACTTTCTTCCTCTCGATGCCAGAGCTCGTGAAAGGGCTTAAGGAGTATGATGATACGAAACCTATGTATGTCGGTGGGCTGTCTGAAAGCATCCCACAGGTCGGAGTTTTCGGGTTGATGGGATTCGGAGGCGCTGGCGTCTTCTTGTCCCGGCCTCTGATCCAAGAATTGAGCCGGCCGGAAGTATTCGAGGACTGCCAGAGAATGGATGTAACCGGCGACCGCAGAATTTCCCTTTGCATCTACCAGTACACCGATGTTCGTTTAACCATCGACCACCGCCTGCACCAGCTTGATATGATGGGCGATGTGTCCGGGTTTTTCGAGGCGGAACGACAACCGCCGCTGTCAGTGCATCACTGGAAGTCTTGGTTCCACGCAGACATGGCCAAAGCCAGCGCTGTTACCGAAATTTGCGGTGATTCATGTCTCCTGCGGAAATGGCACTTTGGAGACGGCTGGATACTCACCAACGGCTTCTCGGTGGTGAAGTATAGCAGCGAGAAAAAGCCAGGCGACAGAAGCATGGAGCTCACGTGGGACAGCCACAACGGTGCAGTTTTCGAGTCATACCTGCATGAGCTGGGTCCTCTCCGCTTAAAGGACGAGGGGAAGATCAGCTACCTGCATGAGGACGCCATCATTGACGGAAACCGCGTCCGTCAATGGTACGTCCACCGTGACCCAGAGAAAGGTGATCAAATTCTAGAGTTGATCTGGCGGACAGCCTAAGATTGGCCGCCTGTCTGCATTGCGCGTCTACCATTTGCGCAATCCCTCCCATTCCCCTCCGCCCTCATATTTTCGCCTTCCACCACCATCAAAATCACCTGTACTGCTTCTTCAAGCTACAGGTTCTATCTCATGTCCACCCCCCCCGACTTGCTCACTCATATATGAAGAGGGATATTCCTTTCACTCCCTCTTCTACGCTAGCCACGTTTATAATTTTGCTTCTTTCTTACGGCGCATAGATCATGAAACTTGACTTGATTGTTTAGCTTGGGATGATATCAGATTCGTGCGCGATACAGGTACATAGTCTTGGGTTTCTTACATTCTTACACTTTCATACCAATTGTACATTTATTCTCGGATGGACCCGGTTGTGTTGCTTTGTATAGCGCAGTTAGACTGAAATAAAGAAAGATTCCACAAAAAATTAATGCTACCTTTTCAGAATAACAGAAGTGTGATGGCTGAATAGTCCAATGCAATGCATGGTGGCTCAGCTAATATTCGACCACGATCGGTAATCATATAAGATAGTCTCATCACCTATATACATGCTTTATTACATACAGTTCACCTTCATGCCGTATACATTGCCACATAGTCTCCGGATAAATGGTATCATAACATAAGCAAAGTCGTAACAAACGCGGATTAATGCTAGCATCGTCATCGTCGTAGTTGCCTTCCTAGTTCAAAAGATTATTTTCCGGGAATTGCACCTGTGGAGTTGGTAAGAGCTGCGATAGCGGCTCCATTAATGCTGCTTCTTGTTCATGAGGGTCAGGATTCTCCGGGACAGAAACCACGGCGAGCCCCGTTTCCTCTTCCCATGTGGAAGCAGTGGATAATGGAGGGAGGAAGTTGCCCATCGACGTGGGGGAGGTAAAGTCCAGGGCGCCTTTGCATCGCTCCAACAATGAAGGAAAGAGGTAGGACTGAGAGCCGCGGATGCGTGATAAGGTGGTAAGAATGCCCCAAAGGAGTTCGCGAGGATCGACGGCCGCTTCAGTAAGGCGGTGCGCAGCTTTGGAGTTGAGTGATCGTGCCACGTCTGCAACTGAGGAACCCAGGTCGAATAATTTTTGTTCCTGTTATGTTGTTAGTAAATGGTATTGGCATGTGCTGCGCCGGAACTAAGATACTGACCATGCCAATGCCGTGAACATCAACAGCTCCCTGGGATGCAGCACCAATAACATTCATAACGGCTTTTCCGACAAGAACGGGGAGATGAAAGGGAAGAACCGCCTCATCGCGAGATCCAGGCTGAGTAGCACGAGTCATAGAAAGTTTCCACATTACTGTCTGTAGCCATTGCTGGGTGATGAGTATGTCGACCTTTTGAATCTCCGAGACTCCGTCGACCGAAATTGCGTTGCAGAGACTAGACTGAATAGCAGATGTAGGGGGCATCTCGGACGAGCCGTCCATGCCTCCCGCAGAGACCCAGTCATAAAGGTTGACGGTCAGTTTCTCAAAGATGCTAATAAGATTGATGAAACCGTAGGCCAAGATAGGATCTTCGGAGCAAAGTACTTGAGGCTTGCGGATTGAATTACGCAGCATTACCGGTTTCGATTGTTGAAGTGCGTAGCCCCTGATTCACATTAGTCGAAAAATGGGCAATGCTTTCATAGGATGCACCTACCTTTCGGTGACAAACAGTAGCCAAAACACCCTGCGTCGTTCCTCTGCTTCTTCGGTACTCAGATCCACATAACTTGACTCTCGGTGGAGTGCCAGCGTGAAGACCATGGATGTTGCCTGACAAAGGTAGAACCAGGCATGGTCCTGTTTGTCCAGGTTACCATACGAAGCAAACAGGAAGAAAGACGTAAGAAGGCTTTCTATGTTCATGCCGTCTACTGGGTCGCAATCCTTCCTTGCGCGTACTGCTTCAGCCAGCAACTCTTCGCCGGACATCCAGGAATGCCCGTCAATCCCGGCTTGAAGGTGTGAAGGTTCTGGGACAGATGCTGTGCCATCTAGTTTCAGCTGGATGTGTGTGGCTGCGCATAGGGCGACAAGAAAGGCATATCGTTGGGGCGATAACCGTTCAGGCTGGTGGCAATCTTGTTGAAGCTCCTCCTTCCGCACCACAGGCATGATGGGGAACAGATATTTTAGATAAACATTCACATGAGCAAGTAGCACCGGAGCAGACAGGCGTCGTGCATAAGGGCGCACTAGTGCCATACTAGAGTCTGACAATGAATTGGTTGAGTCGGGTGAGGAGACTAGCTCTGGCGGAGGAAACTGAGAGAACGGCTCGGGAGCGTCATGGGGTAAGTATTGAGGGTCTGCCACTGTGAAAGAAGGCGACATTAGTGAGCTTAACGGATAGCCCACTCCATCTGCAGTCCATTGCTTGTTTAACGGATTTTGTGACGAATTCTGTTGGTATGTATTCTGTTGTCGTGATACCAGGGGATGAATGGGCGCAAGTGGATATAAGGTGCGGAACTTGGGGCCTTTGCGCCGGAGCACATCACTGTAGGAACAAGAAAGAAGAAGGCGTCGACACTTATCGCAGGGAAGCTCTCTCGAGCACTTGATCTTACGCCGACGACAGTTGTCGCAGGCTTGCTTGGAGGCCTTTTGTTTGGTAGGGGAAGGATGAGAGTCCATTTGTATGCGGAGACAAGTGTGACTCCCGTCAGAACTTAGCAGTAGCAGCGGCAGTGGAGCGAGACTCTGGAGACTTCATTGTATTTTGAGAAATAACGATACTCGTGAGACAAGTTTCGGTGGTCAAGATGGCCACAAGGTGAGCAGTCACCGAAAATCATGCGATTGCTAAAGGAGGGGAGACCAAAGGAGAGAAATCTGGGGAAGGGCGGCGGGTAAGCGACACCGTGAGAAAGTCGGCACCTCCAGGCTACCCGGACCCCGCGGTATGAGCCACCTCCATTAACCTGCTACGACTGGCCTGTTCATTTCGGCCCGTTGCTCGAGCCAAAGGGGGTATCACCTCGACTGGAGCTACTAGTCTTTTAGTCCCAGGATGGCTTCCTGGTTTAGCAGGTGGACCCTCCGCCCGAGCCATGACGCGGGTCAGGTATACTCCAGACAGGAGGCCGAAGCCATGTCCTTCAAGTGCGAGAGAAGCGTAGGCTGAACCATGATATGTCACGGAGCCATCATCACAGATATTGCCTCGGTATATCCGGTAGACGACTCGAATCATTTAGAGACTCTTTGCGTGTACGTGGTGTGGGCATGCCATGAGTTGTTGGGCCGGCCTGAAGGATCCATCATTGGGACCAAGGGCATCATCCATGCGCTACGGAGTACTTTCGGAGAATCAGCACCCCTGCACAAAGCATTGTCAATGTGTTTTCTTATGTCAAAAGCTGACAGAGTCTGAGGCTCGCTGACGATGGGATTCATGCTAATGACGGTCCGAAAGAGCTTTCACGTAACACTGGTGAACATCCCACTCGGGAAGCCGAGACTTGTGACCTACTTAGTCAAATGAGATGATTATCAAAGCCATTAAATGCCTCGCTGTCAGGGGCCCTGGTAAGTGTCTTCATTAATCGAAACCCATCTTCATTCGTCCCCGCCTTCAGTGCTCATCATTTTAGGTTTAGAAGCAAGATTGAGTGCCACCTGCTTTACAAACCAGCATGGGTAGTCTGCTGTTGAAATTCTTCACCGGGAGCATTCTGGGGAAGGTGCAAAAGGCGGCGCGAAGTGGTCGGGTCGCGATTGTAGTCTGGATTGGAGCACAAGAATCGTCAGAGCCGAAGCCCGAACTGAGGGGGTCTCGGTCATTTATCGGGATGAGAGCCAATCAGCGTGCGCTCATCATCTGATCGTCTGGCTGCCAGGCCCCTCAGGCATCAATACGGTACTCGGCAGTATCCACTCCCGTTTCTCCGGTGCAACAAATCATCGTTGGAGAATCCCCAGCTCCCCCGCCAACTGGGGTCGATGCTTCTCCAGTTGTCCTGGTTTCTCCCATGAACTCGCTTACGATAAGCTGCTGTACCAGCCCACCAGCACAACAATATCTTCAATCAGGTAGGTGCTTGTTCGTTACCTGCCCCATCCTCTCCTCTTCTTCGGTCATTATGAACTCAATTCGGTCGCTAGCTTTGCCGATTCTCCGCAGTCCATAAAAATATATCTGCATTTGCCCCTTACACGTCGGGAATTCACCGGCGCAATGAGCCTTCGGGTATGGTCGCACAGCGTCATGTCAATAGGAGGCTGCTCCTAGTGGTGATCTACTAGTCGCCTCAACACAGCAATATATAAATAACAAGAGCATTCCTTGAGCACATCTGGGTAATAGCTGTTCCATTCTCATCAAGGATTACGCGACCGTGCCTCGAGCCTCCTTAAGCGAGCCATGGTGAAGTTGACGCATCTCCTTGCCAGAGCATGGCTTGTCCCTCTGGCTTATGGAGCGAGCCAGTCACTCTTATCCACCACTGCCCCTTCGCAGCCGCAGTTTACCATTCCTGCTTCCGCAGATGTCGGTGCGCAGCTGATTGCCAACATCGATGATCCTCAGGCTGCCGACGCGCAGTCGGTTTGTCCGGGCTACAAGGCTTCAAAAGTGCAGCACAATTCACGTGGATTCACTGCCAGTCTTCAGCTCGCGGGCAGGCCATGTAACGTATACGGCACAGATGTTGAGTCCTTGACACTGTCTGTGGAGTACCAGGATTCGGATCGACTGAATATTCAGATTCTCCCCACTCATGTTGACTCCACAAACGCTTCTTGGTACTTTCTTTCGGAAAACCTGGTCCCCAGACCCAAGGCTTCCCTCAATGCATCTGTATCCCAGAGCGACCTTTTTGTGTCATGGTCAAATGAGCCGTCGTTCAATTTCAAGGTGATCCGAAAGGCTACAGGCGACGCGCTTTTCAGTACAGAAGGCACTGTGCTCGTATATGAGAATCAGTTCATCGAATTTGTGACCGCGCTCCCTGAAGAATATAACTTGTATGGCCTTGGGGAGCATATCACGCAATTCCGCCTCCAGAGAAATGCTAATCTGACCATATATCCTTCGGATGATGGAACACCTATTGACCAGTGAGTACTGATATCCCGCCCGTATCTTCTGGTTCTACTCTTGAAACTTACTCGTCCTAGAAACCTCTACGGCCAACATCCCTTCTATCTGGATACAAGATATTACAAAGGAGATAGGCAGAATGGGTCTTATATTCCCGTCAAAAGCAGCGAGGCTGATGCCTCGCAAGATTATATCTCCCTCTCTCATGGCGTGTTTCTGAGGAACTCTCATGGACTTGAGATACTCCTCCGGTCTCAAAAATTGATCTGGCGGACCCTAGGTGGAGGAATCGATCTCACCTTCTACTCAGGCCCCGCCCCGGCCGATGTTACCAGGCAATATCTTACCAGCACTGTGGGATTACCGGCCATGCAGCAATACAACACTCTTGGATTCCACCAATGTCGTTGGGGCTACAACAACTGGTCGGATCTGGCGGACGTTGTTGCGAACTTTGAGAAGTTTGAGATCCCGTTGGAATATATCTGGTGCGTATTGTACTGGTTTATGGTATCTCAAAACAGTCTAACAGGCACTTAGGACCGATATTGACTACATGCACGGATATCGCAACTTTGACAACGATCAACATCGCTTTTCCTACAGTGAGGGCGATGAATTTCTCAGCAAGCTACATGAGAGTGGACGCTACTATGTACCCATTGTTGATGCGGCGCTCTACATTCCTAATCCCGAAAATGCCTCTGATGCGTAAGTGTCTAGTGACAAATTATATTACTGCCTGTATGCTAATTAGCGATACAGATACGCTACGTATGACAGAGGAGCTGCGGACGACGTCTTCCTCAAGAATCCCGATGGTAGCCTCTATATTGGAGCCGTTTGGCCAGGATATACAGTCTTCCCCGATTGGCATCATCCCAAGGCAGTTGACTTCTGGGCTAACGAGCTTGTTATCTGGTCGAAGAAAGTGGCGTTCGATGGTGTGTGGTACGACATGTCTGAAGTTTCATCCTTCTGTGTCGGGAGCTGTGGCACAGGTAACCTGACTCTGAACCCGGCACACCCATCGTTTCTTCTCCCCGGTGAGCCTGGTGATATCATATATGATTACCCAGAGGCTTTCAATATCACCAACGCTACAGAGGCGGCGTCAGCTTCGGCGGGAGCTTCCAGTCAGGCTGCAGCAACCGCGACCACCACGTCGACTTCGGTATCATATCTGCGGACAACGCCCACGCCTGGTGTCCGCAATGTTGAGCACCCACCCTATGTGATCAACCATGACCAAGAAGGCCATGATCTCAGTGTCCATGCGGTGTCGCCGAATGCAACGCATGTTGATGGTGTTGAGGAGTATGATGTGCACGGTCTCTACGGACATCAAGGATTGAACGCTACCTACCAAGGTCTGCTTGAGGTCTGGTCTCATAAGCGGCGGCCATTTATTATTGGCCGCTCAACCTTCGCTGGCTCTGGCAAATGGGCAGGCCACTGGGGCGGCGACAACTATTCCAAATGGTGGTCCATGTACTACTCCATCTCGCAAGCCCTCTCCTTCTCACTTTTCGGCATTCCGATGTTTGGTGCGGACACCTGTGGGTTTAACGGAAACTCCGATGAGGAGCTCTGCAACCGATGGATGCAACTGTCCGCATTCTTCCCATTCTACCGAAACCACAATGAGCTCTCCACAATCCCACAGGAGCCTTATCGGTGGGCTTCTGTTATTGAAGCAACCAAGTCCGCCATGAGAATTCGGTACGCCATCCTACCTTACTTTTATACGTTGTTTGACCTGGCCCACACCACGGGCTCCACTGTAATGCGCGCACTTTCCTGGGAATTCCCTAATGACCCAACATTGGCTGCGGTTGAGACTCAATTCATGGTTGGGCCGGCCATCATGGTGGTCCCGGTATTGGAGCCTCTGGTCAATACGGTCAAGGGCGTATTCCCAGGAGTTGGACATGGCGAAGTGTGGTACGATTGGTACACCCAGGCTGCAGTTGATGCGAAGCCCGGGGTCAACACGACCATTTCGGCACCATTGGGCCACATCCCAGTTTATGTACGAGGTGGAAACATCTTGCCGATGCAAGAGCCGGCATTGACCACTCGTGAAGCCCGGCAAACCCCGTGGGCTTTGCTAGCTGCACTAGGAAGCAATGGAACCGCGTCGGGGCAGCTCTATCTCGATGATGGAGAGAGCATCTACCCCAATGCCACCCTCCATGTGGACTTCACGGCATCGCGGTCAAGCCTGCGCTCGTCGGCTCAAGGAAGATGGAAAGAGAGGAACCCGCTTGCTAATGTGACGGTGCTCGGAGTGAACAAGGAGCCCTCTGCGGTGACCCTGAATGGACAGGCCGTATTTCCCGGGTCTGTCACGTACAATTCTACGTCCCAGGTTCTCTTTGTTGGGGGGCTGCAAAACTTGACGAAGGGCGGCGCATGGGCGGAAAACTGGGTATTGGAATGGTAGTGTCAGCCACAAGCCAGGTGTGCGCGTACAGCATGCAACATGGGAACGATGCTCTGCAATGTAGCTCTTTGGTTATAATTCAAAATTCAACTTCCACCTTTGTTTCACCGGCGGCCACGGCATTCCTGCATGACTAACGTTCTGTAAATGGACCCGATAACACCCAGCACGTTGCAGCAGAGAAGGTACTCTCTCACACGCACTGCTCTTTATAGTTGCCGAGACGGCCGCCGAGGAGAAAACCGCCGGCCTGTGGCCACTATTCGCTGGAAGGAACCCTGCCAGTCGAACACACCCGCCCGTGATCGCCAGGGGCCGATGGATTTCCCCCCGCATCCTTGTCGGTTCATGAGTGAAGACTTTAAATCCCATCTAGCTGACGGTCGGGTACATCAATAACTGGCAGCCTAGTTTCCAAGACACGGAGAAGCATGTAATCGCTATTTATAGAATGCTGGGATCGGACCCGTCGAATGGTCTTCCGATGGGAAGTGACAACTCACATTGTCATGTTGGCCTTACTCAATCCAACGGGATCTGACCTGCTTTGGCTAACCTAGTATAAATCAGCATGTCTCTCCTTTGATACATCGGATCGTTCCTCAAATATAGTTATATCTTCGAAAAATTGACAAGAAGGATGACAATCTTTCTGTTTCTGGCCATTTTCGTGGCTACAGCTCTGGCAGCCACGCCTGCAGAATGGCGCTCCCAGTCGATATATTTCCTGCTCACCGATCGCTTTGCGCGAACGGATAATTCTACCACTGCTTCTTGTGACTTGAGCGCTCGGGTTAGTCACAGCATGTTCTAGAATCTCCAATTGATTCGCTGACAGATCTAGCAATATTGCGGTGGATCCTGGCAGGGCATCATCAATCAGGTCGGTCCGTCCATCGTTGCAGCACTATCTACATCAACGTTTGTTTGGCAAATTAACATCCATTAGCTGGACTATATTCAAGGAATGGGCTTTACAGCGATCTGGATCACACCCGTAACTGCACAGATCCCCCAAGATACTGGTTACGGACAGGCATATCACGGATACTGGCAGCAGGACGCGTGAGATGCTACCTCTATCGCCCGGATGAATGTATATCCTTCTTACCATGCAGACAGTTATGCCCTGAACTCCCATTATGGTACGGCAGACGATCTCAAAGCTCTGGCTTCAGCTCTTCACTCACGGGGCATGTATCTCATGGTGGACGTTGTTGCCAATCACATGGTATGTTCTTAGCCTCCCACGGGACCTTAGCTTTATATCTGACAGCGATAGGGCCACAATGGTACGGGGAGCTCTGTGGACTACAGTGTTTATAGGCCATTTAATTCGCAAAAGTACTTTCACAACCTCTGTTGGATCTCTGATTACAATAACCAGACAAACGTTGAAGACTGCTGGCTAGGCGATAACACCGTTGCCTTGCCGGATCTTGATACTACCAGTACGGAGGTGAAGAATATGTGGTATGACTGGGTCGAGTCTCTCGTCTCTAACTACTCCGGTAATCCTACCTTTACTTCGCTATTTTCTGCCTCTTATGAGACAAAGACTAACAAATATCAAGTCGACGGCCTCCGCGTAGACACAGTCAAGAACGTACAGAAGAACTTCTGGCCCGGCTACAACAATGCTTCAGGCGTGTACTGTATTGGAGAAGTCTTCGATGGGGACGCCTCATACACCTGTCCTTATCAGGAAGACTTGGACGGAGTCCTTAATTACCCCATGTAAGCCCTACATTTAACCCCATTGAATGCTTGCCAACGACTTGCAATAGGTACTATCCACTCCTCCGGGCTTTCGAATCCACCAACGGCAGTATCAGCGACCTCTATAACATGATCAACACCGTGAAATCCACCTGCAGAGATTCTACGCTTCTAGGGACCTTCGTCGAAAACCACGATAACCCACGCTTTGCCAAGTAAGAATATCCTCTCCGAGTTCACCATTACAAACACAAGAGCTCACCTCAGAAGCTACACAAGCGACATGTCCCTAGCCAAAAATGCCGCAACATTCACTATCCTGGCTGACGGCATTCCCATCATATACGCCGGTCAGGAACAGCACTATAGCGGCGGTAATGACCCCTACAACCGCGAAGCGACCTGGCTTTCAGGCTACAAGACCACCAGCGAGCTCTACACCCATATCGCCGCATCGAACAAGATTCGCACCCACGCTATAAAACAGGATACCGGATATCTCACCTACAAAGTAATCTTCATTCGAGTCCATGTGTGGTACAATCTATCTGACTAGAACCTATTCTAGAACTACCCCATCTACCAAGACACCTCGACCCTTGCCATGCGCAAAGGCTACAATGGCACCCAAACTATCACGGTCCTTTCTAACCTTGGCGCCTCGGGGTCCTCATACACACTCTCCCTCCCAGGAACAGGCTACACAGCCGGCCAAAAGATTACTGAAATCTATACCTGCACGAATCTAACAGTCAACTCAAATGGCTCGGTGCCAGTACCCATGAAGAGCGGGTTACCGCGGATCCTCTATCCTGCAGATAAGTTGGTTAATGGAAGCTCATTTTGCAGTTAGTTCCCTGCCTATATGTTTCAATAAGCCGTATTTGCATGCGCGTCCATCGCATTGATTCTTTATGGATTGATCAACTGATACATTCGCACAGGCTCTGCGATCACTGTTTTCAAGGATGCAGGAGGAGGCGTGTTGTTCTTTAGCTACACTGTGTAAGTGTATCAGATCATATCATGGCCACTAGACGATGACCCCTGTGATCGTGATCCAGATGCTGACTTCAATTTGTAGAATTTTCGCTCAGGTGCTTATTGCTATAATGACGTGATTAGGATGTCTCAGATGACAGTATATATTATTAGGTGACGTGATGATTCTATGTGTAATGGATTCTTCAAGATCATTTTATATTATTAGTATCCACAGTATTCATTTGCCTGCAAAGTAAGTATGGATAAAATCACTACCACCGACGTAGTAGTTGTACCTAGTCCTTAGTGTCTCAAAGCCACAGTCACTACAACCTCACGAAACGACGGAGTAAACTTATTTCTATTGACACCCAGCCAATACCAACAACAGCAGACCAATAGTAAATTCAACCTCAACCTCTGCATCATACAAACATACTAGAGAAATATACTTCATCATAAAAAAAGAAAAGGAAAGAAAAGAAACAAAAACCCCTACTTATCTCCATCAAGTATCTACATCCGAACCCAACCATCTACGGGCGGGGCAAGCGAGATGAACAACACCTCCTACTGCCTGCAGCATAGTAGCATCATCCCGTCAATTTCCTTCCAAAAGTTACACCTACATTCACAGCAACATAACAATACCCAACTCCCCTACCCTCCTCTCCAAGTTTTAATTAATCCAGATAATTAATTGGAGAGAAAAGTTTATTTCTCTAATCCCGTCCCCCCTCTCCTTCCTCTCCTCATCATGAAAAGATAACTAACTAGCAATGATCGACTTAATAATTCTCGGCGGCATCCTCCGGCTCCCACCCACTCACTTTCCTCTCCTCGGCAACTGGTTAGATAGTTACTTACTACTATGTGCAGTCAACGGATAGTGGAGTAAAGGGGTCAAAGACATACTACTACTACTACTTAGTCTACCTGAACGTTTTTGTTTGGTCGATCGGAGAAATAAACATCTTGTCTTCGATGAATGATTACTCTTTCCTAAATAGTAGTTTACTAAAATGCTGAGGGGTAAGTTAGTTAGCAAGCACTGACTTGTTCGTCTCTCTGCTGCCTTGGAAAAGAAACGATAGAAACGAAAAGAATGTGTTCTGACTCGTTCAACTCTCCGCGGAGGCACGGAACGGTCCGAACAAAGGAGGAAAGCGTACGTTTCGGAGATATATCCGATTAGGAAATGGTGGCTGGCTGGCTTCCTGCAGCTGGTGGTCAGTAGGAGTTAGTAGTTTGGCATGTGAATGTGAGAGTGTCTATGGGGTTGTTTAAGTTGCAAGGAAGCAAAAGCGCTCAATTACGTGATGTTTCGTGGCACGGGCCCTCTAACTAAATAGGCCTGTGCAGGAAGGCAACCTGATGGATCCGGTGGTGGTGGTGGTAGTGGATCGTGTGGAATTATATTATTTTATTTTAGTATTTACTTGGCCTTGGTTATGATCCTTTCGTTGCACGTCATCATGCTAGGTTCGGGGTTTTAGTTCAGCCCATGGGCAGGAACTAAACCACCGCTGCAGGTTATCATCCCTGGTGTTACTGCTACTACCACCACCACCCCCACTCATGTCCTTTCCAACCCGATCTCGATTACTTACAGCGTCGCTGACCGATACGCTGCTAGCCCAGTCACAGGCATTCCGTTGAGTATCCCATCCGGAAAGGAACTCGGCATGACTTCTGGCATCAGTTGCTCGAAGCCGTACCCCTCGATCATGCCATCCATGAGCGGTGGCATGAACGGTGCTTGCCCCATGCTCATCTTACGACTGTCGCCGTAGGATGATAACGGAGACCCCTTGACAGTGGATGATGGGTCATTGCATTCCGCACTGCCACATCGCCGCTTGAACTCGGCGACCATGCACGAAAACCGGTAGGCGATGTGGTCTTCGTTCGGGGAGAGATGCAGCAGGAACATCTGCACTTGCTCGATAAGCGGGTCCATAAGATTGAAATCGCACAGATTCAGTGCAGCGTAGCCGACAATGAAATAGACTTGGTCGACAAGGCTTAATGCGGTAGAGTACCGGATCTGGAGGAACCGCGATATTATCAGACGTGAGGTTTGCAGAACCTCAGATGCGAGCCTGTCGGATCTGGGCTGAAGCCTCATTGCTGTGCGGTGAAGGAGTGTCTGGCAGAACCAAAGGCTCAGCTCCAATGTGGAACTTTCCCCAGCTGTTGCTCTCGTCAGTGGTAGTCCCCGGGAAACAAGAACAGGCTTCTTACAGAAAAGGTGAGCCCACTCCCTCTTCCATCGCTCTATTTCCTCATAGTCAAGGTCCGCCAACCGCATTCGACTGCTATTGCTCTGGAGCCGCAATGTCATCAAATACAACTGTATTTCTGCTACAACCCTTGCGTCCTCCAGAGTTGCTGCTGGGTGCTCCAGTATCCGTGGGCAGTGGTCAAGGTATCTTTGCTGGATATGGAAAGGACGCGCATTCCCGACCGCAAAACTAAAGCTTGTTAGCTATCTTCTGGACGGGAGATCTTAGATGAAACCCACTGTAGCTGTGTCAAGCAATATGTATTCCATAGCCGCAGCTGCGCAGCCGTTTCATTGTCCACCATGACTTCCGAGGGCGCATAGTTTAGGAAATCGAGCGCGATAATTGCATGGTTAATTGAGATACCACTCAGCAGCCAGCTGTCCATGGGTGGCTCTTTCTGGGCGGTTGCTGGCCAGAGACAGAGAAGTGCAAGTGCTTGGAGGGTCTCATACTTCAGGGGTGGTTTTTCCCACAAAATATTGACTACTGCATGTCGCACTTGAAGGTATATAGCATGCACGGTAGATGTCGGTATCCCCGGTACATAGCGTGAAGCTAGAAGGCATGCAGTATTATACAGTAAAGAGTCGGGGGCTTTCATGTCGTTGTGGATGTCGGAGAGATTGTAAATGGAAACGCAAGCGCCAAAGTGATCGACAAACCTGATTTGCGCCAAGGATTAGCAGCTTTTTGGTAATTGTCAATCAGGTATACCCATACGTTTGCAACAATTTGAGGGATAGCTTAGAGTCGATAGCGCCCTTGGCGTTACCATCGCTGGAGAGAGGGGAGTCAACGGGGGAAGTCTCTGCTTCTCCGAAGAAGTCGGACTGGAGGTCCTGAATGAGGCGAACGGGCTTAGGCAGGAAGGGGGACGACGGGCTTCCCTCCATCGAGGCGTTTTCATCCGTGATGATGCTTTTGGTCAAATGCGGAACCGAGGCATTTGCGAAACCTGGGGAGTGATCTAGCATCTGTCGCATCATGCCCGTCATCTCCCTCATGCATCTTTCTAGGGAGGTGAGGCGCTCCTCGATGGAGGGAATTGCCGAGGTGGCGTCTGGCCACATCGCAGCACTGTCTTGGAAGCGGTCGGTCGTTTCAGGCAGCTTACAATCGATTCTAAAGATATTGTGGACTGTCAGCAAAGTTGGGACAGTTATATTCCACGACTAGTATCATGTCGCGTTCAGAAGGACAAAGCTTCAACTGGCAGGTAGGTAGTGCCTCTGACCTTAGAGATAGACAGCGACGGCACGCATGACCGCGCGGATCTAGATCACATCTAGTTTTAAGCTTCCGACATGTGTGACAGGCAGTCATCGATCGTCGTATGCGGCCTTTCGGACGAGCAGTGTCGGAATGGGGAGCTAGTCGCCTGCCATCCTCGGCAACGTCCAAGCTCTTGTGCTCCCATGAAGAAGGCGTTTCGTATTTGATCTCGTCCACGGTTCGAGTCATGTCATCAAACAAAGTCCACTTTGGACCAATTGCTGGCAGGCAATCTGGAGAGTAGAGTAAAATACTAATAATGAGGCAAGTAAGAGGCAAAAAGCAGTAGAATAGTTATTACGCGCAGGCCATCGAGGGGGGCGGGCAGGTGGAGAGACACATAGTGCCTTTTAACAGTTGGCGGCCAACCCTGGGAATGGGATTGTGCTCGCCAGCTGGGAATTGACGAAATTGGCTTTGGTTAGATTGGTTATGGGTCCGTCCAGTCCGTTCTTGACCTGGGGTAGACGCTAATGGACGGCAGCACGGCGGCCAGCCAATCCATGTCCCTGCAGGTCTTCTAGAAAGATAGAAACAATGGGTCGTGATACTGGCCAGTCACCCTGGGAGGGGTTTTGATTGGCATGCGCTATGGTATTTTCCGAGTCTCCGATGTAAACCGGATCGTAACTAAATCCCGCTGCTTCCAGGGAGGGGGTTGGGACCAAAATGACGCCGGTGGGAAGTGGGAAATTAGTGAGGAACTGCCGCTGAAGTTGGCGTTGATTTGTTCGGTTCCCTGCTTATCATGAAGATATGGATCGGGCGGAAGTCCAGGATAAGAAGGTCAGTAACTCGTCTGTATCTTTGGCTGATGGTTATTGGAAGTGATGACCGCCTTTCTTTTTCCATTTTACCTTTTCTTTTTTCCTTTTTCGTTTTCGTTTTCTTTTTTGAGTTTTATAAGAAAAAAAAAAAATAATAAACCAAAATTAGCTTTTTATGATCGCTCCTTCAATTTCTCTTGTCCCCTTATCCGTTCCACATTGATGGTCAGGCACAACAGCGGTTGGGGATTGACGGGGAGAAAGTAACCGCGTGAACCCAGAGAAAATCAAAAGCGATCATGTAGATCTTAACGAGAAAGAGTTTCTCTCGACAAGACCATAGGCGACTGAACATAGGCAATTACCTTATAAGATCCCTCAAATGGGCTTTCCAGCACCAAGGAGAGAAAAATTTTCTCTCTTGTCTCACTCTCTAGTCTCTACACTTGACGGCGCATGCTGCAATGCGACATTGAATGCCTGCCCTGTCGGCTATCAACGGAAATATTGTTGGATTATAGCAAGGATGCACATTGATATTATCCCAATCCATGTCTAGACCCGAAGCCAGCAAAGCATATTCTATGCAGGTCCAGCGTTTGTGGTGCCAGTGTGCCCAGGTGTCTTCCACAACAGCAGCCCGTGGGGGATCCTCAGGACTGATTCGAGCCACCAGGATCATGGCGGAGCTCCTACTGGCCCACTTCATCCCTGTTGTTATGTCCGTACAATGCTTTTAGATCATACCGTCTTTTTCCTCCTTATCACATCATTCCTTATCATATGTTCACAATCCGGGACGGAGGAGGCATATCGGTCCAATATTGGCTGGTCGACCCATAATCGACAGGCACCCGCGTTAAGGTCAGCAGCAGTGGTGGACCCAGCACGCGGTGGAGCCTGGATTGTCTGAGCAAGGCTTGTTCTCGGGGGGAGTGGACGAGCTGCCTGGGGCCTTCGACACAGACATCACATATACCACAGCGAATCAGCACCCCCTCATTAGTAACTAAATCATTTCACAGAAAGGATTGATTGGCATCGCCATCTAGGCTTCAGGCCCAAATTTGCTGCTTCTAGATTTTTGACCAGCGCGACGCTGGGGCTGTTGAATATTATTCCGTCCATTGTTAAGCATTGCAAGTAGGGACACCCTGAACCTCGGCTTCACGGCCGTTAGGCCATTTTGGGAATGGGGCGCGTCGGCTCGCAGCGCCGGCTCCAAAGTACAAGGCGCAAGTTGGTTAGCGCTTGCCAATTACCGTTCCTTTCTCCTGCTCCAGGATTTCACTTCCAGGCGCCAGTAGGCAAGAAGAGCGGGTGAGGGGTGGAAAAGTAAAAATTGGCAGCCAACACTGCGCTTTGTATCGGTAAATGGTGCCATTGCTTTTTCCACCTTCCTGAGATGGCCCAGTAGGAAACTCAGATCAGAGAAACCAACCATCGGAGGTCGACGAGGCTAGCCGTGCGTTCCCCACTGGCCTGATAGAGTGGTTGCATTCGGGAATGAGTGGCAAATGTCTCACTTGTTAGTTATCATGAATTGATGTGTCAATGTTTTAACGTTATTAGCCATGAGCGCGCTCGACACGAGAAGCCAACGATAGAGGCAACTTCTCCGTACTGCGGGCCACTTCATTGCTCATATTACTCTTTGTTGGAAGACGTGTGATGGTCGGATATCTCCGAAATGCCAGGTCGTAGGAGTCCGTATCCCATCCTTATCGAAGCCGTACCTGCAGCTAAATTAACTCGGCTTAATAAGATCATAATGAACTGTTTGGCGGACTCCCTTATGGATTTCGGAAAGCCCAAGAGGGAACGCCGAGTATATCCTTGCTCACCTCATACACTAACTTTTAGCTAGCCTCCTAGGTTTGTCTGTCCATGGCTATTCCCGGCTGCAGGTTAATATCGGATGGCGGTTCGGCCACCGGACACGTCGTCATCGGAAGACGTAGGCTCTCAGGCAGGATAATCAGGGGAGTTCAACGGCCAGACCATGATCCCTGCGAGAACATGATAGCGACAGGCTGGGAATTGACAATCGTAGGCATGTGTTCATGAGTATACCGAGGAAGTAAAGGAGGGGAGGGAGCTGGAGAATAATGAGGCCGCGACGATCCAGCAAGTTCTTTGTAGACACATGATCGCCGGTCACGCCTTATGCGCAGTTTGTCTGTTTTGTCTGTTTTGTTCGTTGCCGGAATCTGATGGCGTCGTTTTGCAGTCGATCAACTTTCTTCTGTATTTTCCTTCAACCAAAGTCGTTTCTGCTCTTTCTTAATTGAAGCTTCACTTCCACCAACAACAGCAGATGGTGTCCACTTTATATGTCAATGCTACGGTTCCCCCTGGCCCCTTCCAAGTGCTCCATAACATGCCTAGCAATTAGGTACTCAAAATCGACACCTAGCCACAGGTCAACTCCACGAGCGGCAACCGTCGGCTCAGCGGCCAGACACGGCATCGTGTCCGGAGGACCTGCCAAACTCCGTAGCTGAGGTTGCATAGGGGTTAATTACACCCTGGTCCGTCCTTCATAACCAAGCATTACTCCTTTCTTTCTCTCTCCGATAGCGAAGACACGCCTCTCCGGGCTTGCATCCAAGCGTCTGCCATCACTGTATCCGCCTCCAGATGTGGGGGAAGTGGATAAACCGGGTACTCGGGAGATGACTCCACGGGCTTCGCGTCGATCACGCTGCAAATCGTGTCCGTCTGCGCTTGTCAAGTCAGGAATGATAGTCGGACTATCAGATAGCCAAGCAAAGCTTGTCTATCTGGTTTACGCGTGCAGAAGAGTGCCGATGACCGGTGGGCCCGTGGAGGTTTAGCCGTATTGTACACTACCTTGTGCGAACCGGAATCGAGCCGATGACCCTGTGGGCTTCTAGCCAGTTCGAGAAGGTCCACAATGCCAGACACGTTCATCCATTGCAGCAACGTCGGACTACCGATCCGATACCGCCGCCAGATCGCCCCAAAAACGGGAGGGCAGGCTGCGTGCAGAATTGCTGCCCCGTGTCATGATCGATTGGTTCATCTAGGGCGATTAGCCTAGACCCTAGTCGTTGTCTTGTTCGAGATCGAAGTGGCTATAGCCAGGAATAATTGGCTGATGATTGGCCATCCTCAGATTATGCTCGTTGGCATAGGAAGAACACATGACCAGTCATGTATCCCGAATCGAGGATGGGTCGATGTAATATCCGCGCTATCCTGACACAGGGCAATCATCGATATGCCGTTGGCTCTTGAGGGTGACCCCAGACGGAGGCCTGCATACGTCTTTGGCCACTAACATCCATAGGATAGCAGGCTATGCTCGCCATTCAGCCTATCAACTGCCGGTAACTTCTAGGGTGGTACCGAGCATTCCCGGGTAATGGTAGCGCCATAGGGCCTAGCACCTGTTGCTTAGCAGGAAAGTGACGCCCAATCCGGTACCCAGCAGCGTCTAGAATCGATGCCAGCTAGGCTCTATCTTCTTTTTATGGCCGGCTGAATAGAGCTACTGTGGAGCTTACAATCTTATCAGATACCCGATGCCCGTAAGCAATAGAGGAACCGACACACCGCAGTGGTAGAATGGTAAGCCTCTTATTTACGATTCGTATGTACTCGGGCCGAGTTCTTTACATGGCACATGCCCAGGGCATTGCCACTCCACTCGGGATTCATCACCAACGAACATGACATGTGATACAGACCCTCCTTTATATACTATTCTTATGTATGACTTTCAGGATGTAAGTTTACCCTATCGATAATCTTGAACAAATGAGAGTTCTTATCAGTATAATACCTTTTGAGATAAATATCACTGAGAGAGGTACCTGTCTTCCATAATAGTATTCACTGATATCCCATATGCACACCATTATCAACATAGAGCCAACCAAGACCAACCTACCACTGGAATATCTATAACTGAGCCCACAAAAATAGACATCATGCAACATGAGCAGAAGTGATTTAATATAGTACTATTTGGGCCCATTAGTTCTCAATACGGCCATCACTGCTGACATGGCACTACCACTAACGCTTATCAACGTAATGATATATGTTTCCCTCTATCTACTACCAACCTACTATCACTTCAAATCTGCCTATTATCTACACCAAACAAAAACCAATTGAATAATAGAACCCTTGATATAACGGAGCAACATACACTACCGATCAATAATCTCATCCAATCAAACGATCGTGGAATACCACAACTGACCACCTACCTAGGTCGCTCTCGATCCCCTCGAATGGCACGTACAAATGTACACTCAACCCACTACATAGCAACAAAACCTAAATAAATACTAATGATAAGTGAGACATCCATTACTCATCCTTTACCTTCTCATCGCCAACTGAGTCACACCTTCGAAAGGATGTCCGAATAAGCAGATAATACTAGTTGTTAGTGTTACTGTACTCTTGGCTAATCGTGCCACGAATCTATCTATATATTGTTTAACTACCTTAGGTTTTATTTGAATTAGAGAGTGTGTGCCTACTATCTTGCTTTCCTTCCTTTCTTCTACATAGGTCGCATATTTATACGGCTATATTGAGTTGATATTTGATTCCTGGCAGTTAAATATTCAAGAGAATGCGAACAGAATGCGAGTTATCCTAGCTATTAGCTAGCTATTAATGAACATTGACTCAACCAAGGAAATACTATTGTACGTATATAGTTCATTCGGCTAGCATATATTACTAAGTATTACATATCAGGCTGATATCTATGGCAGAGAAAGGGGGGGTGTGGTTAGATAGATATCAGACAGACATACCATCCAATTCACCCACCTACTATACTGATCACCACCTCACCTGAGACTACTCACTCTAAACGACCAAATTCGACTTAAGAAACCATCTTCGAGTAGATGAATCCTCCAACCATCCCTACATAACACACCCAAGCGAGCTCACGTGAAACCGAACCATCACTATCCCCTTCCCCCGCCCCTTTCCCCTTGCTCTCCCCCATCATCTTCCACGTTACACAGTACATAAGTAAGAAGAAACCGTTAAACGAACTCACCATCACGACCATCCCTGTGCATACCCCACACATACGAAGGGCCAGAACTAGTTAGCTAACTTTCTATCTTTTGACTTTCCTGCCCAAAAGCGAAACCAAGACTTATCCCAAATGAGGCAGAACTACATACCCTATAAGATCAAGATGACCCGGAAACGAATCAAGGGAGGGGAGAAAGAAAGAGGGGACTAGACAATTACTGAATCCAATTCCATAACTTAGCCAGTTCATCTGAAGGTTGGTTGCGGAGTTAGCAAGGTGAACTCATACCTCGTGTCTCAGTCGGATAAATGATCCAGCCTATGTGTATCACTTTGACGGTGGCAAACCAACCCCATCGCACAACATAAGCAATAACACGTAGGTCATTGCCTCTTTGGGAATGAATATGGGGGGGACCAAGATACTATTAGCTCTGGTATAGGCGCCAGCGCACGCATGCAAATGGAGAGAAATCAGCGATGCAGCAGCAGAAACCCTTGTATGATAACAGGATGCAGGGAGTTTTGGAAAATGAGGAGTAAACGCACAGGGCGCTGGATGAACCATGGTACCCATGCATTCCATAGCATGCGCCCGTAGGGCTAGGGTTGGACAAAAATGAGAAAGGAGAAAGCAAAAAAGCAAACTAAAAAAGGAAAAGGGGGCCAGCAAGATGCAATATGAATCTGTTGTCATACGTAGTAAGTTTGAAAGGAGCTCCTCCACCATATCATATACAGATAGACAGGCAGGTAAGTAATGGACGGCCTGCAGATCTAGCTTGCAGTTCGCCTCAGACATGTCGACATATGTATGCATATAAGTCGGTTTGGTATGGGGTATACGTACGCACATTAAGTGCACATACAACACACACAGACACACGACACTCAACCCCACACCAGGCCAGAGACTGGGCAAAGATTCCAGCCAACGGATTGATCGCCCTGTATCAGTGTATCAAATCCCGAGACCCCGGATTGCGTTTGGGTACGAACACAAGCCACCGTGACTGACGTACATGCAAGTGGGTAGTGGGTAGCTCCCAGGATGCGAACTTGCATGACAGCCAACTAAACACGCCAGAGGGGGGATGGACTTGGTCCTCAACAGTGGTTACTTCCGCC
Organism: Aspergillus niger; assembly: GCF_000002855.4. Lineage (NCBI taxonomy): Eukaryota > Fungi > Ascomycota > Eurotiomycetes > Eurotiales > Aspergillaceae > Aspergillus > Aspergillus niger. The sequence continues at coordinate 1,713,744 of NT_166539.1, forward strand.
CGATAAATGATCTCTCGGATTACCACAGCAGGTAGAAAATCACCATGGAGAGAGGGGTAAGGCCTGTCAGACCGTCAGGCAATGCAATTCAGGTGCCTAAATGCTTAGTTTTTTCTGAGACGTCATTCGTCAAGGGACGACAATCCCGACTGTGCAGCTAAGAGGACCGAGCGTTGCACACTTGCCTTCCAGTCGGACTGGATCGGGCAGAGCTCTATGGGTAGTATAACATGTCGCAGCTCTGGGAAGGGCCATGGCCCTGGATTGGCTGGGATGAATCAGGGATGGCGCGTGCATTAGCCCATATCCACCTACATTTCGTACATAGTCCCATGTACCCGGTACAGACGATAGGCTCCGGAAATGCTCCTTTAGGCGCTGACGCCGGGCCTGTGGCTGGTGTGTGTGTGGCGAGGCGGTTCTGTAGACATCGCGGTTCTTGCACGCAGTGGGGGTCTCCCAACCGGTTAATGCAGTATAAAGCCGCGAGGAGTTCCTTACTGACTCACACCTTGCAGCGTGGAGATAATATCCCACGGCCAGGGGGTGGGAAAAGTGATCCGCGACAACCTGGCGGGGATGCTCGGTGATTTAAATCGTACAGCAGTCACAGAGCCAACAATATTCAGCAAAGGGCACTAAATTATTGACCTTCAATGTCGATCCTCTCCTCATCCTAGGGAAAGGGAGATCTGCCGCACCAAAGTGGGGTGCAGCTGTGTGGTTTCCAGGTTTTCTCTGCATCGATGGGTGAATACTTCGCGACGGGCTCGCAATCGGTTGGTCGCATGTACAGGTACAGAAAAAACCTTCAAGCCCAGGGCGAGGGTTGATGATAGGCCGGCTGACCTGCCGACCTGTCTTCATCTTCTGATCGGGGATCAGGGCTAGGACGGGTGTCATGCAATACCTCTTCGTATTTCTTCATGCCCATCTGCATCCCCTCGACCGTTGAGCTGTCGTGTCAAAGCAGGCCCTGACTCGAGTTGCGTTCCTGTCAAGGCACATCCTGTGTAGCATCTTCCCCCCTCCTCCAGTAGAATGCCGCCCATCCTTGATCCGGGCGACACCACCCCCCCTCACCTTGAAAGGTGACATCCGGAGTACCTGGGATCCCCATGCGCGGCAGCCAGATTCACCGCCATGTGATAGATCGGATAGATCCTGGTTTCTAAATCGCTTCCTCCCCTCTCCCTCACCTCCTCCCCCGTGCTTCGTGCAGCTGGGGTCAAGCCCTGTGCCACACTCGACGAGCCTGATCTGCTTCTCCAATGGTCTCGGAGGCATCTTCCGCCCGTCCGCCTGTCTCTGGCTTGCATCGATTTCCGTGCCGGTGACCGTTGGGAAAGAAAAAGAAAAACAGGGGCCCAAGAAGACCAGCCTCGAGCGTCTCCATGCAACAATTAATGCTGCGTATGTGTGCGTGTTTGTGTGTGGCTCATGAGACCTGATGGACAATGGTCGCCCCCTCCCTTCCAGTACAATTTGATACGGAGTCCAAGGGTCGACCTACGTACACCCGCACAGACGTCCAAGATGACCTCCTCGGGTGATCCAGGATCCCAAGGCCGCCTTACCGCAAGAGCTGGCCGAATAGCAAAAAGCGCTCGCGCCCGTCTGAGAGTCCGAACACTTGACAAGCAGCAGCGCCGTCCAACGACATAGAACGGCCTCTGCAACAACTGGGCTTGGACTATCCACGAGGCGCACTTCTCGGTAACTGGCACTTGGCGATCTAGCCGTCCCGACTGGCCGGAACCAAAATTTAGGCCTTCGTAGTCCTTTCTCATGACGTGTGACAGCACGCCTCCCGCCTGTCCTTTCCGGCGCTCACCGCAAGGCTAGAGGCTATGAGTGGCCTTTCAGGGTGGGCCAATTCCAATGTTGCATGCGTCTCACAATGGTCTTCAACCCATGGATCTTCCGGATCAGAAATGCGAGAGCGGTTCCATGGTTTTCTTACCGCCCACCAGGGGACTATCTGAGAATGAGTTGGCTCCTCCATTCCTCTTAACGATCGCCTCATGCGGTAGTGGGCCTAACAAAACCTGCACCAATGACTTTCCGTCAAGCTGCAGTGCAGCCTTGGGTAAGGGTTTGTGACGAATGCCAGAAATGCACGGTACCGCCCGGATGTGAGATGAGGGAACCTTAACCAGCCCAACCATGGTCTGTCTTATAAGGAGGGCCGGGAGATGCATGAAAAGGGTAAATGAAGGAGAGCAAAAAAGGAGAGAAAGTGCGTCCGAGTCAATGCGGACTTTCCAAAAAGCAGCCTATTAGGGTAATAACCAATGTTCTCAATTTTTGTCTAATTCCAAAACCTGAGATGACCTCCCAAAAAATTAAGCAGAAAATGAAAAGGAAAGACAGTCTAACTTGACATGGTCACATCATCCGTACTTATACTGTACAAAAAGTCATGCATATGCTTGATCCTCATCTCCAAGTGAAACCCATCACAACCGACTTGCAAGTGTAAGCGCGCCAAAAGACAGAAGAAAACACGTTGATCTAGTATAGAAAGACAGAACAAAGGAAATTAAGATAGCCGATAAAATGACCAAAAACACCTAGAGATGCAATATCGCAATAGGCGGCCAAAATGTGGGAGGCAAGGGCGCACAGGTGAGGAGCCGCACATCTCAGCAGCTACCATTCCCAAACTGTGGTTCCAGCCAAATAAACCCTGGAATTGTTGAAGCCATGCACGATAATTATAAAGTCGATTAGATAAACGGTAAAGGGTATCAAGAGCGGTTGTCCATCTCACTCGGCTCGTCGTAGAATTCTTTGATGATCAAAAAGAAAGATTAAAGATGGGTGGGGTGGCGAACTCTCGTGTCTATTTGGTTCTTGGTATCCCGAAGCCACATAACTCATGAAATGTCGGATGTATCTTGCGGTAATGGCATCAAGAATGATGCCCGGCGCTAAACGAAATCCCGATCGTGCTCGCAAGAAATTTATGATTTGACGATCTGGTGAGGAGACGGCATTGATTCCGGGGACGTCTGGTCCATGTCACTGAAGGGAGATTGCCGTTGAGAGTCAATGTCGTTTCCACCGTTTCGCATCTGGTTCCGGAGAGCAGGAAGTTGACGCCGTCTAGCATTGATGAACCAATTGCTGATCTGTATATAGATCTTTGATTAGCATGTGCTGATTTGTTAGACAAGGGGGGAGAACTGCTACTAACCTGGCTGATAGTGAGTCCAGTGCGGGTCATGAACATCTGTTTGTCCTCTTCACTGGGATACGGATGGTCAAGATGTTCATGGAACCAGGCACGCAGAATGTCGGTGACTGGCTTGGGCAGGTTGCCCCGTCTCCGCTTGTTCTTGGGATCGATCGAATCTCCAAGGATACCGAAATTTGATTGTTGAGCATGAGAAAGGGATTGCGGAGAAGGTTGTTCGGAATCACTCTGGTAAGCCATTGCGGGATAGGCATAGCCAGTCTGATTGGGCATGACGGGAAAAGAATCCACGCTCCTCCGATCACCCGGTACTGTGCCTGGAATGTTGGTTGGGGGATATGCGTGGGGGCCAACCGGGCCCGCCCTGAATTCCTGCGCTGCGAAGTCTGGTCGAGAAAGGGCCCTTGAATCTGGGTAAGCGGCGCCCGAAGTATTCAGTCCCCGTTCAGGGAGCGACTGAAGGTCCCGGATGGAAGGTAGAATAGGACTCGGACCACGAGAAGCGTAACGAGGAGAGCCTGTGATGGGGTCGGTCGGGTGCCCAGCCATCCGGCTTTGGGGTTCACTCGACCGGGCGGCATAATCGCCAGCGAATGGCAATTTCGGGGGTGATCCGTAGGGACGATCAGAGAAAGGGCGGGGATTGGACGTCAATTCGTGGGCTGCTGATGTAGGCCGCTCGCGCGCATGCTGGCGAGAAGTGAAATATGAGGTCGATTCGATCTCATCATGGAGATGAGGCGGGAGTAGCTATCAAAAAGTACGTTAGTCTCACTGATTCTCTTACGGCGGAACCACCGGTCGGTTTTGCCAGGCGTAGTAATGTTGGCTCACCTCTCGAAATGACGGAAGAGCAGGAGTATGGTCCGCTGGAAGTCCACTTGCGTAGGAAATGGCCATTTTTCCAGAATCCTCACCCAGTTCACGGTACTGGGACATAGACAAACACTGCCAAAGGGAAGGAAAAGGGTTCCGAGGAGGTAACTATTCCACTATGATAGGCAGAACAGAAGTCCAGAGCAGGGAGGCTTGATTGCACAAGTATAGCCGGCCTGCGGCTTCCACACAAATCAAGAGGCAGGTTGGAAGATGTAGAGGAAGAAAAAAATGAGACCCCACACGTCAAACCACTTGGGTTGTGAAGAGAATAAGTAGGATTTATGGGGTTTGGTGGTGGAATCAAATGGCGGGGAGGAGAGGGGGGAGGAATGAGGTGGATATCAAGAGATGGAGAAGCAAAAGAAGGACGGACAAGGGTGGAAGGGTTAATAGGGTAGCTCAACTGAGGTCACAGAGCGTAGATAATGAATCCGAACGATGATAGTTGAGGAGAGGAACATGGGCGACAGATAATAGTAATATACTTACCAGCGCCTGAGTTTAAAAGTACCTTGACATCGCCGCACACGATGACGATGGAGACAGCTGAACCAAGGTTATGCAAGGTAAGGAGTGAGGCAGCTCAACAATTGGATCTGGGCTGGGTGGACACCAGATCTCTCTTTCAAGGTTGTCGGGGTTCAGTCCTTTTCTTTTTCCTTTTTTTTTTTTTTTTTTTTTTTTTTTTTTTTTTTTTTCCTTTCCTTTTTTTCTTTTCTTTTATTTTTTTTTTTAATTTTTCATTTTCTATTTTTTAATTTGCAACCCTTTTTTCTTTTTTCGGTCGCCCCTCAATCCTTTTTTTCTTTTTTCTCTTCTTTTTTTCCTCCTTCGACATTAATTTTTTTCATTTTCATTTTCATTTTTTAATAAAATTTACTTCACAGGTTATCTTTCCTTTTTTTGCCTCTTTTTTATTTTTTTTTTTTTTACGCTTTCCGATTATTTCCCTATTCTTCTTTCCTTTTCCTTTCTCACTTTTTCCCTCCCACTACTACTAGTAAGTTAGGTACACTAACTAACCCTTTCCCTTTCCTGGGAGACAATAACAAAACTACTGGATCATGCACGTCCAACTCCGAGATAGATCCTGCAAGACAAGCTGTACATTTAGTGATGCCATTCGCGGTCAGAAGAAGAAGAAGTTTAGAAGGGCGTAACAAAAACAAAAAATAATAATATAATAATAAAACATCGACATGTATACAGTAGTATTATATCCCTACCTTGAAACAACCCCGTAAGAAACAACTTACAAAAAAAGAAACATCGAGTCAGAGGGCCCGGCAGGCACAAGATCTCTTCTTCTTTTTCCTCTCTGAAACTGGCTGGTCCTCCTCACGCACGCGCACACACTGGCACTGGCAGTTGCCGTCCGTCAGCTGTCCCATACTAACGCCATCCATAGTTACTAAGTCAACCTAGCCTGCCTACCCATGGGTAAATGACAAGAACAGGGGGGGCGGGGACGGGGGGGAAAAAAGAGGGATGGGTGAGGGGGGGGGGCCAAAGTAGACCAAACTAAGAAAACCGACGATCATGGGTGGGAGTGGATACAGTAGCCACAAACTACAGACGACCGTCATTTGCTCCGGCGGTATTCAGAAGGGCATGCACAGAGGAGAGGGGGGAAAGTGAAGAAGATGGGAGGATTCTTTTTCCCTGGGAGAGAAATCGAAAAGAATGAGAAATTGTGTAGAAAATGTTTTTTTTTTTTTTTTTTTTTTTTCACTCAATCATAAAATCGAAGAGAAAATGATGAAAATGTGATTCGCTGATGTTTTTCGTATTTTTAGTTTATTGTTTGTTGTTGTTGTTATTCTGAATAATGCCATTCTCTTATTTTTCTTTATTCCTTTCATCTTTTCTTTTCCTGTACCCATTATTCTCTCCTCTCCTTATTCGATGATAATAATGTTCGCTCTTAAGGTTGTCTTGACAGATGGTGCCAAGGGCCCGGGATCTGGAGTGATTACCCGTCTCGGGCGCAGGGAGGCTGCGTCGAACAGCTAGAGAGGGGGTTGAAGGAAGAAGACTGGAGTGAGAAGCTGAAAGATCAATACATAGTAGTAATAATAAAAAGGTGCGATTATCTCAGTGGCGCTACAAGGTGTGAACAGTTCACTGGACATCCTAGTTCGTTGACTGGATACCAAATACTCCTACTCCCTTGGGTAAGTTCGTCTGTATGTATTCCTGCTTGCCCATCGCCATCAGGAAATCCGATCTGAGCGTATTCCGTGTGTTAGGTAGTAGTAACCCATGCAAGTGCGATGTATGCATGTACTAGATGTCCTTCTCTGTCCAGCAAGTAACTAGATAGGGTACGTAGGCAAATACTTGGATGGCGACATTAGTAGAACTCCTCTTCCCTATCACAGCGCTAAAACCGAAATGTCTATGAAGAGCGAGGAAGTTGCTGCCGCTGTTGCTGCTACTCGCTTCAGGGATTATACGGAGTAGTAGTATGTAGTTACAGTTATTTTCATCAACTGCCAAGTCCGTCTTAATACTATTGTCCATATGTTTTGTCTAACGTGCACAAACAATCCTTCCCCATCCCCCATCTTCATTCCTTTCCGAAACTCCATTCTAGTTTTGCTTTTTGGGCGGTTCATCGCAATAAAGTCCCCCTGTTTTGAATGGCTCGGGATCCCCCGGGCACAAATAAAGCCAACTTAACATGAGAATGGCACTACTAGCACTATCATATGTCGGGGGGGGGGGGGGAGGCGTCAAGGGAATAAGGAAGGGGGAGGGGAATCTGAGATGGTTGGCGGCATCATCGGCTAGACTA
>NT_166539.1:1720718-1822147 GCF_000002855.4 Aspergillus niger
CCTCTTTCTCCCTCCTTCCCTTCAATAGAGAGAGAGTGTGTGTGTCTCCGCCTCACACGCCCCATCCAAGTTCGTAACTGGTAAAATTCCAGAAAGGAGCTAAGTCGGTTAGACTGTTTGTCACCCGGTTTCCCCTTCTTTTCTTTTTTTAGGGATTTCAATCACCTGTGAAACACGGGCTTTTCGTTTACCTGGTAAATAGACAGTGAGGAACCGCGGTTTTCGAATGGTTGATCGCCCCGTAGGTAGATAAATTAAACTAAACCAAATTAGAGTAAACTGGACTAAACAATAACTCACGAATCCTTGCGGTGAGAGAATGATCGTGCTAGTATGAAGTAAATATGTATGGCAGCAATTCTTTTTTAGATTTTTAAGGTAACTGCCACAAGTAAACTTTACGACTTACGGTGGCGAGAAAGAGAGAGGGGAAAAGAAGGTAAAAAAGAAAGCTAGTAAATGCTCGGGGTTTGCCCCCAGAATTAAAGGTGGTACAGAACGTCGCATTTAATTACTGCTACTGTCTCTGCTTAATTAAATGCCGTATAAGGTGGGGGGAGTACAAAGACCAAGCCAACCGTGCTTGACGCAAAGCTTACGGAAAAAGCTTCCTGCAGTCATAAGTAATCGTCAGGTAGTAAGTAGTAGGCCGCCGGGCTTTAACAGCAGGCCTGCTATTAGTCGCCCATCCGCTACGTTGCACAGGGTGGTAGTAAGGACTGACGCCCGCCTCCTCCCTCTCATGTAGGCCACATCCCATCCCATCACTAACTGGGCCAACCAATTGGCACCAATGCAGTCCGTTACTGCACGGGAGGAAAGCTAAGGAGAAGCAAGGAAGCAAATCCTCTCGCTCAGGAACGGTCCGGAGCAGGCATGGCTGCAGGTCTAGCCAAAAACGATCTTAGTGGTCATGCAGGAGAGGGGCCGGGGCTTAGTTTTGGGGGGGAGGAATTCATTTTTCAGCTTTGAAATTCCAAGCCAATCACGGGCGGAGACTCGAGGGAAAATGCACACAAGGAAGGGGAAAAATGAAAAAAAATAAAAAATGGAAGGTGAAAATAAAATGAAATAAGATAGAATAAAAAGAGAGAGGGTGCGTATAATCAAAAGCAAAGAAAAGAGAAAAAAGCAAAAACACAACCACATGAGATCGCCGGGTTTGACTCCACAGCGGTGTTGGTGTCAGAACAGGCGCGTAGGGCCACTTCTGACCAAGCAGAGACTACCAAGTGCATCACAAGTCATAGCTTATCCCCAAACAGTATGCGCCTAGATTGAAGACGGTTAGGATGAAAGTTAATCAAAGCCACTGAATAACACACCAATAAATAACACTGTACAGCAAAACAAGACAGGGAGGAAGTGTGCCTACGCCATCTCACAAATTTCCTATTTCCTACCTGCCTTGCAGAATTACTACACTACTTACTATAAATTGTGACGGCTATGGCGTTTCGCCCGCTGCAAGGTAATTAGGCAGGGCGAAGGTCCGATCGACCGGTTAGATGGTCACATCGAGATCGATCATGATAGTAGTATCAACAACGCCAGTGGTAGATGCTCTCTCGTGAAAAGTCTTTAACGAGTCTCGAAGGATTCCCACAGCGGGGAAATTCAGCTGAATGACAGAACAAAATCAGAAGCTAAATTCGGTCGGTCATAGGCCGGCAGCAGCAAAGAGAGGAGGCCCTTGATCGGGTTTGACTAGAGGTCCCAACTTCCGGGACAAGGAGAGGGCTGATCGCCGAAAGTGTTCTTCTTTTTCCATGGACCCGACCCCACTTGCTTTTCCAGATGAGCTGCAATCTGTAGTCAGAAGATCCACGTCGGCCTGTCTTCCCAGTTTTATCCATCGCTGTCCATTCTAACGGCAATCAGTGACTAGTAATATTGACCAATTAATTTCACGGGATCTTGGAGTCCCATGGTATGTGACTACACAATCACTTTGCTCGGATTTGTAGGCGGAGAATAGAGCCAGCTGGCTTGAATCTGGGTGACCTTGTTCATCACCGGTTTAACGCTGCTGCCGTTTTTTTTTTTTTCTTTTCTTTTTTTTGGGAGGAAGAGGAGAGCCTCAAAGTCGATACCGTCACTTACAGCGTCTCTCCCTACAGGGTCACATTCGGTTTCCCTTCCTCCACCCATCGGGCCCTCCCCCCCCTCTTTCTTCCTTCAGCGAGCGTGCTGCTACTAGCCTCTCCGCAGAACCCCCTCTATCCCTTCGTAGCGGCGTGGTCTAAGTAGGTAACATGACTAACGTCGGTAGCCAATGCCGTCTAGACGACTATGGGCTAGGAGATGATTGGTCACTATTACCCATATATTATGCAAGATCCATTGCCCGTGCATATGACATCTCAGCTTGTCGGTTAGGAGGTGGGTATTGGAGGTTGACATGCCGCGATTAGAGGGGCAAAAATTGCACGGCAGACTGAATCAGATTTCATTACAAGGGTTGATGTGTTTTGGCGGCCACGACCAAGCAAGGTCCATGCCAAAGTTGGGAATGACTCGGTTTAATTAAGATCGGAGAGTCAGATACTGGACCTGGTGTCCTCTGCTAACGAATGATATGCATGACTGTTATTGCGATAAAGTGGGATTAATTAGTTGTTAATTTGTCTGGATCCCGAACCCCCCTCTTCTCCCCTTTCTGTGTGACGGGCAGCGCCCGCGCACGAGGAGGAGTTTGTTCCAAAGTTCGGGAGAGCTCTGGGAATCCAGGCAAAAAGCCGCCGAGGGAGAAAGAGGAAAAGTTTAAGATCCAGTTTCAGGGATGACAACCACATGAGGACAAGAGTGATGACAGGGACGGGGTCTGCATCCATGGTACACTGATTAATAGTTCTGACAATGAGAAAGCCAGACAGGTGATAGTTTAGTAGTTAGTAGTGTGGACTGGTGTCTTGCAGTGGGGCCAGTCTAGGCATTGGTTGGATCCCGCCACGGATACAACATGAACATGGCAGAGCTGAAAAATGGAGCGAGTGACAGTCAGTGACTTTAGTTAGTGTGAACGGGGCGCAATCCTCCATTTGCGCTTAGGGTCAAAATGGGATGGATTGGGCGTGTCCGCCAGTCACGAGCCCATGACGTACTCCACCGGTGGGACGATCGGAAAAGTCGCTCTGGGAAAGCGACCCGGCTGATTGGTTCCTCCCCCTGGAACGGGAGAATCACCGCCGCATCCAATGACAAATGACAAATGACAGAGTCACGGGCCAAGCAAAGCGCGAGTGTGCACGATGTGTACTCCGTCCCAGGGATCTCGCATCAAACGAGTCGCAATGGTAATTAGGGAGAACATAGTGGTTACCAAGTACGTTGTCGGTCCCACGGATTTCTATGATATCGTGGAGACAGACAGATCAGAACCACTCCTTTGGGTGGCGCGCTGAACACGACGAGATCCGCTTTCCTGTCTCATCCTTATCGTCCGAGAGAAAGAGAGCGAGAGAGCGGAGGTGTACATGCACACACGCCCGGTTGCACTACTGTGCACCCAATATTAGCGGGCTAACAGAGACCGGTCAGAGTTTGTTCACGCCATCTGTCCACAAGTCTTCACAAACAGGTCTAATTCCAAGAAAAACACTAAACTTTCCACTTCATGCCCGTAATGCGGAAGCCCATAAACGGTCTGCTCCTCTTGTCTCTCTAGCGCCGCCGCTGCATCCTAAGACGTTAAGCCCAGATGTCAGACATTTGGGGAAGGATGTCCAAAATCAATTACGATCAACAAGAAGTCCAAACTTGATGCTGATGCCTAGGTTAGCCCGAAGCTTAAGGCAACTTTAACGAAGTTGAGATCGGAGGTTCGGCATCTGCCCGACTATTCAAGCACAAAACCCTAAGTCGGAAGCGTCGAATCATGACAAGCAAAGTTTGAGCGATGACAGTACTAATCTCCGGGGTGATATCTGAAAAGAGCATTGTTCTTTTTCTCTAGTTGGCAGTCTGCCCCGCGCCAATTGACAGGAGAGTTCGGTACGAACCAGCGAGACGGTCAGAGTTTCGTCTGTGGCTGACCCATAATTAACGACCAACGATCGCGCTGAAGTCTCCAGACCGAGTAAGCCCGTCAGGTCTTCGCGTGTAAACCTAAACGGAGCGATCCTCGTGGCTTGCCAGATCAAGGCTGCATTCGCCGTGATTGATTTGTCAATGGGAGGGTAGCCTCAATCGCAGGAGGGACCCAGTTCTTTTCCAGGCTCCATACCACGGGCTCCTTCCCAAACAGGAAGAGCTTCTGTTGGCCTTGCTGGGCAATCCTCTAGTAGGATCTAGTATGGAGTATGGACTAGTAAAACGTGCCCGTTGCGGTGTCGCAAAAGAGATGTGAATTATTGCTACTTACGATCTGGTTCGTCCTGCAGAGGAGAGGATTCACGATTCACCGAGAGAAGGGGGTGGCGACTGAGCGCGCGGTTTAGCGAGAGATCCATGACCTACCTAGTGCATGCCGTGGGTAGTATAGCAGATAGCGGTAAAGGAAAGGAGCTATTCGTATTGAGCTGGTGCTCTAGAGGGGGGAGGAGAAGAGGGGGGGGGGAGGCGTATTCTGACGGTGAGAGCGAGAGAGTTGAGACTAGGTGAACTATTCTGTACTCAATAGGGACTAGGGAGATGAGAGACTTCCTGATTAGGAAAGAAAAGGTGGCTGCGCGCGGACATCAGCCACCGATGACGCAGTCAGCAGCAGGGCAAAAGAGGCTGGTGAGTGAGTTTCGCCCAAAAATGACAGGCCCAATTGTTGCCACCGAGAAAGAGGGGGGGGTGCACCTGCAGCGGAATTCCCGATCAGGTCTAGTGGTTCGCGCTTCTTTGCCTTTTTATCTTTTTATTCTCTTTAGTTTTCTTACATTTTTATTTAATTTAATTTCCCCTCCCAAGAAAATTCTGTTGTCAGATCCCAGATCGTGCAGGAATGGAGCAAGGGTGTAGATCCAGCCCGGATCTCGCAGGTCAGACCAATCCAACCCCCGATCATCCGGCCATCACCCGGGCGTCTATGTATAGTCTAAGTATGGATACACACAACACAAGATCATCTGGAAAGATCAAATCAAGAAGCACTTTCACGTAAAAGAAAGGAAAAAAAAAAAGGGTATGAGGCAACCGCGGGTCAAGCAGTTTCATGATGATCCTGGGGACTCTGCCGCTCTTCGGAAACTCCGACTGCTCAATGACAGTTCTTCTAGAACAATAAAAAATTATTCCTTCTTAATATGGTGAAACGAAAGTTGCACGAGTCGCGACAACCGATTAGTGTGCGAGTGTCAAGAACTAGACCACTAACTATGGATCGCGCGCACTCAAAGATGGGGATGGCTGACCCAGCGGCTCGGCTGTGACAAGAGTGGCAGAGCAACCGTCCTGACTCAGCGGTAAGATCGAGGGAAAGAAGAGACTGTCCACTTGGGGCCATTATTTGTCATCGCCCCCCTGTCTGCGGTGTCACCATCCACTGGTTCCCGGTCTCTGGGATCCGCCTGACGGGCCAGCATCGGCATCCATCGCGAACGGACTAAAGGGTCGTGCATCTGACAGGAGTAGATGCTAGTCAGTAGTAGATGGATAGTACGGAAGTTAAGTCAAGTAAGATTCTTAGATCAGGAGTTCGGTTGGAGAGAGACAATGGATTGACCTGAATTGACTCCGTCCCTCGGTATTATTACCATTCTTTGTCTGCCATTTGAAGCTTCTTCATTGTTATTATTAATGTTATTTCCTCCAACTTGTATGTCATTAGTCACCCTTAATCATGTAACTATCGTTAACTACTCTACAAGGTTGGGTAAAAACATCCTATAAACCCCAAGATGGACTTGACCCTAATGGCAAATACCACCACCTTACTTTGCTCCATCTCCAAAGGCTGTCCAATTCGAGCCAATGAAGGGTTTTCAGTTTCGAGCACCGATGCGAGGAGCAAGTCAAAAACGAACAAACTTTCCCTTGGAACGCGACTGACATCATATCCGGTTCCAGGATGTCTCACCCACCATCGCCGCCCACGAGATCTCCTCCAAAAACTTCCCTGATGCATTGATTGACGGTGAGAAATCTCCGAGTCCGAGGTTTTGCCCCGTTTTGGGGCGTCTCCTTCGCGGGTACCAACTGCCCAGTTCAGGATGGTGCCTTCAATAGCCTGAGGTTCTATTGCACCTTTCACTAGTCCCAAACTTAACCCGAGGCTGTAACCACTCCTCCTTAAACTCTACTCCCCAACAGAGACCACCGCCACGGGCTTTCCCTCTCCCCCATCTCCATTTCCTCCCCGCTCCAAAAAAGAACAATGGCCTTCTAGAACATGGCAGGGGAGAAAGGCCATATTCCTGCTGCGGCAACCAGCGTGTCCGATCACTATTTGGGTTCTGGCCTTCGCCCCCCGCCAGCCAATGGCCCCCTTTCTTCTCGGCCCCATCAGTTCGTCTGGCTGAGCGGAGGATCGACCTATGAAAGACGGCTGCTGCTGATCAGAAAATCACAGCATGGCATTGTGATCAACCGCGCCATTCTGCAGAGTTCAGACTTGTTTTTCTTCCGGGGTTTAACCTGCCTAAAATAGACATGACGGCCGTTGTTTGAGAGTCAGAATCACGCTTCTGCTGCTGCATTGGTGTGGGGTGTTTTGTTCCTGTTTATGCGAACTAGCGATCGAAATAACGGAGTGGTTGGGGGGAAACAAAACCAAAAAAAAAAAAAAAAAGAAAGCAATCTGAGTGAGTGCTATCCCCAGTTTCCTAGAGCATTAATGGAGTAATGGCATTGTTATTGGGCTTCTCTTCCTTTCTCCTCTCATCTCTCTTTCTCTCTCTCTCTTTCGCTCTCCCTTGTTCTGTATTCGGGATGGGAAACTAGGGATGAGTGCCAGACATCGCTTGCATTAGTGGGTCGGAAGCCATGGTTCTGGTCCTGTGCCTCGATAGTATCCTTCCAAGTATGTTGTCCCAGAGAAGGTTTCCCTTGAGCTTCCGTGCCCGCGTTGGGGGGAGAATACAGACTTGTCGGAGACCTAAATCCGTCATCCTCCGATTCATTCTCCAGACTGATTGATTAACCCATGCTTGTATAGTCCCTTAATCTGCCACCATATTCCTCTCCAACAGATGGACCAATTGACATTCCAACCCTACTGTTTATATTTAGACACCAGCCGCTTCCCTGCTTGAATCCGTCACCAGCGTTTCGCATTCGAGCCCGAAGCAATTCCGAAACAAGGGTCATAACTCTATCTTGGCCGTTGGACTCATTCCTCGTTTCCTTGACCTCTTCCAGTGTGATATGCATTAAATTCAACACTGTCGTGAAACTCAAAACTGCATGTCTCGTCGCGAGGTGCACCGGCATGACGTGGGCGCCATGTCGGGATTCTTGTTGCCTGGCGTGCTGTCGTCTGGTGGGATGTCCATAGCGCGGTGATCCTATCCACAGCACCCTGTCACGGCTCCTGGCTCGTGTCATCTGATGGGCTGAGTGAAACTGAAGAGTGTTTTGATTCACCGGGGCATCTGATGGGCAGGAAGAAGTAGCCGGCGCTATCTGATTGGTGGGTTGCAACATTCCAGATCCATATGTCCGGGATAGGTTAAGTTAGCCAGGCCAGACCAGGTCCAGGCTTTAGCCTTGAAGGAAAGGTAGCATTGGGTGGGCTCATGCTTTTGTTTTGAGTTGCCTTTACGAGTCATCTGGTGGGGTAAACACCAAGCTGGTTGTACCTCCGTGGTCGCGAGGTTCCTGTTCTGACAACATTCCCAGTTCGAAGTTATACAACTATAATAGTACAACTCTGTATACACGCCAACTATCGCCCCTTGTCTGTCGCCACACACTAACCTGTCCCTATGCCTTCAGGGGACTTACGCAATATGAGTGGGGAGCCTCTACTTGCCCTTCTATGCGCGGTACGGCCATTACTACCCTCTATTAAGCCTCGCCGTCCTATGCCAGTAAAGTCATCTGACATCAGCCCCCTGCGTGACAATGCGTCTATTGTCCGATCTGCCTTTATCCCTAGATACTTTGCCTACTAAGTGTTCCTCCCCTTTCTTTTGTTCAAGTGTTCAACTCTACTCATCCAGGCCCCGGTTTCATATGGCTTGATCCTTAGCTACAATTTGAATTTGTGGCTCACTAACATTACAGGACTTAGGATCAATACATACTACTGCTACCTTTGCTTTCTATTCCCAGCCTGGTACTTACGCAACCTTACATGGTATCCATTCTTGATCTTCCAACTTAGTAAGAGTAACTGGCGATAATACACCTCCATTTATGATAAGGATCGAATACATTTGGAGCATTCTAGACCCGGTACAAAACTATCAGAGCTCTTAAAAGCCCACTCGTTAATAAACAGGAGTCCTAGTTTACATACTACATCCAACGATCTAGACAACATTCTAATCAATATATTATAGCTTGTATTATATATCATCATTTACACGATCCCACCACCGATAATGCTATGATACGTGCACTGTAAACCCTCATTTCCACACATCCACACATCACGATACTTCCTCGCGTCCCTGAAACAATTACCAAGGTCATTTCTTGATACTACATATTCCCTACTACTGCTACTGGTACTACTACTTCCTCTTCTCCTCCTCCATCTTCACCTAACTACCTACTTACCAACCTTAGTACCCACACATCGCCCAATAACCACCATGTACCACTATCCAGTTCTATCCCATTCATCTAACTTATCGTTGTCCGTGGCTGTATGAGTACCGATCAGTGGGATTAAGATGGTCTCATATAGAAAGGGAGGGGTGTACTTCCATTCAGACATACATATAAAATCAATCAATCACTGTTTCTAGTCCCTTTTAAGTATTTCAAATCTCAGTAGTAGTGCCAGGTTTTGGTTGACGTAAAATGCAGGTCTACCCATTGGCAGCCGAGGGTTCTGGTTAAGGTAAGCAGCAAAGCAAGTGGTACGATTGTTCAATATTTTTACTTACTAAGTATGATATCCTCAGTAGCACTAGTACTAGTAATAGTACATGTTTTCAAAAGGTGGAATCATGAGGTTAGCTACTAGTTAATACTAGTGGCTGTTGTAGTTTTGGTGGTTGTTGTTCGATATATATACTAGCTACTACTACTAGTAGTAGCAGTATCAGCGGCAGTACTCCCCATGTCGAGTTCAATCACATGAGTGATAAATATGATGGTGGCTTCATTTGAGCAAACCTGTTTCTTAGTAATATTAGTAGTGATTAGGGGAAGAAATGAAAGAGCAACTAATATGTGAGGATTTACGGCCTGGTCAGTTATCGGACTAATACAAATTATATGTTCACCACCGAGGCGGACATGGCTAATGCCTGTGGCATCTCGCTAGCCTCCCTAGTACTTCTTTTGTACTCGTGTTTCTGCCATTTGTACATAACCCATATATTAGGTATTGCTACCAGGTAAGTACTAATCTATCATGCCCAACCCGTTCTTCGACGGTAATCCCGGATCAACCGTAGATGAAAAATAACAAAGATATAAGAACAAAACAAAACAAAACAAAACAAAAACCATTCCCGCTAAAGCAATATTAAAATCAAGATACCCGGCAAATGATCAATGTCATACAGATTCGAATGGAAATGAAAGATGTCACATGCAAGAAAGCATGTGATGTTGTGAGCTTGCCATGCAAAAGTTACTGCTTAAGACAGTACAGCATAGCGCAGCAAAGCCAAAGTCAATTTGGCTAGCTTTGGTATACCTCTCGAGAGAATTTACCATGTTTCCTAATCCAAGGGTTAGTTTCATAGTCAACAATGGAGTGGCAGATCACACTTACTGCAATGTACTGTCCAGCTTCCTTCTTGTTCTCCCAGAACAATGTCGCTTCTTCCATGTTGAGGTTACCCTTGGCCATGGCTACGTCGATCAAGGCGGCTTCAACGCCCTCTCCCATGCCCTTTCCGCTACCGCAGACAAAGACACGCCCGTCCAAAGCGTTGATCACGTACCAGACAAGATCAGCTTGGTTCCGGACCTCCTCTTGCACGTACTTGCTCTCGCCGCGACGGCTCTGGACGACTGTTCGCACCTTTTCTTCTTCGACACCCCACTCGCCGCGGTAGAGCTCGTCCAGCAAAGAGTCGCGAACACCCTGCAGCACCCAGACCTTGTTCGCACAGTTGGCAGACTGCAGGCGTCGCTGCACGAAACCGCGGAACGGAGCAATGCCAACTCCCGCGCCGATAAGCAGCATAGGGCCATCGGATGCGAAGCGCTTGGCTAGAGGGTTGGCCATCAGGCCTCGGAACATAGGTACGTGGAGGTCAAGAGTCTGCGGGTCGATGCCCTTCTTTTCAGCGTCAATCAGTCGTCGTGCAACGCGCTCGAGATATCCAGATCCCACACCAGTGCGGAGGCCTCCCTTCCAATCATCAGACTCGGCCACGGTTACCGCAACTTCGATCACACGACGAGTCACGGAGCCCTTCTGCTTGCATGACAGAAGGGGATCTTGGGATAGTGAGTAGAAGCGGGGCATGAGGGTGTTCAGGACGGAGAGAAGGTGATCCAAGGGAGGGTGAGAGGAAGGGAATGCGTGAAGCAGCTGGGAGACGGTGACGTGGGAGCTGGTGCGCAGGTCACAGAAAGCACCTTGGCCTTGGGCGGAGGAAAGGAACAGGAGAATCTTCTTTTCGCTAGGATCGCTGGCATACTCGCCGAGTAAGCGGAACAGAGCCTTGTTAGGGGCATAACTCTGGATATCAGAGCACCAGCTCAACAATTCTCTTCGGGTCGTGATCAGCTCACGGGGCTGGTCATCACCCCAGATGGTGGGCCAGCGGCCCTTCTCAGTGCGTACGACGATTTTCTTATCACGGATAAACTTAGGAACACCAAGCTGGTTAAAGATGTCATCGACCTCCTCTTCCTTGTTCTTAGGACACACCCCAATGGCACCACCGACTATGAAGTCGACATTTCCACTCTCTGCAGGGTAGTCGGTGACGTCAATGTCAAAGTGATACGTCCGCTTCTCCGCACCTGACCCTGTCAGCTCGCGCGCATGGTACAAGGGCGCCCGGTAGACATTGTATGGTGGGTGAGGCTGGACGAAAGAAGGAGGATGGTCTGCGGGTCCCAGCTCCACATCTACTGCGTAGCCTGGGACGGACGAGAAGGAGACCGTCTTCTCGGGCAAAGGAGCGACGTTGCTCAGCTCGCTGTCCAAAGTGAGGTAATCGACATTGAGCTTCAAACATTGATAGGCCTTGTTGTCTGGGGGAGTGATTGCTTTCACTCCGGCCAGTGGAGGTGTGAAGTTCACCAAGGGCTTGCTGCGGCAGCATCCACCACCACAGCAAAGCGGCTGAAGCTTCTGTGTACCGCTAGATCCCACATTTTCCAAGATACGTCTCATGTCATCAGAGTTCTGGGAGATGAGCACGGTAGATGCTCGTCGTTGCTTTTCGGGGCCATCGCGAGTGGATTCTTCAGCTTCGGATTGAATTTCAGTGGCAGGAGTCTGGACCCCCGACGCTGTCTCTGAGCTGGTAGTGTCTGTCTCCGGCGAAGACGGCGTGGAGACACTGAAGTTCACATCAGTTATCGAGAGCGAGCGAACGCCACGAGGCTCCTCTGGAACCGGATTGTCAGGGTGGGAGGTAGACGACCGGGGAACAATCGCATGCTCCACATGAGGAACAAGAGACGTCCGCGACGTCACAGGCCTCGACGGCGGCGGTGGAGGAAGAACGGCGTGAACTGCTCGGAGAGATATGATCAGCAATTGTCATGGACATCAATTGAGCAGCAAGCGCGAAGGAGAGACTGTTAACCATACCCATTGCGGTTCTATGACAGCACAAGATACGACAATTGGTGATAGATCGCCAACCTAGAGGAATTGGCGAAGATGAAGGGAGGAAAGCAGACAAAAGTCGACGACCAAGCAATCGCAAGATAATGGCTGGTCAAATGTAGAAAAGAGGAGCCACAGAAAAGGGGATTGGAAACGAAGGCCAGTGGATCGGGTCAGCTGTGGACACCGCAACCGTGATGGAGACCCGAATCAGACCAGCAGCAATCGGAGAGAACAGGTCAGCAGTGGGCGAGGTTGATGAATGGTCGAAAAATGGGGGTGGAATCGAATTAGACGGGACGCAGTTCGCCTGGGGCAGACGGCACCGGGATAACGGTTCCGATA
The DNA here is from genome assembly GCF_000002855.4 of Aspergillus niger. Lineage (NCBI taxonomy): Eukaryota > Fungi > Ascomycota > Eurotiomycetes > Eurotiales > Aspergillaceae > Aspergillus > Aspergillus niger. Next base: position 1,732,909 of record NT_166539.1, read on the forward strand.
GACTAGACGACGATGCACATCAGATGGTGGGCGATTAGTCGCAGCTTAGTCGGGATCCTTTCGCCTGTTGGCGTCCTTTTGGCGTACGGAGGATTCCGGTAGTCCGACCGTGAGCGTGAGAGCAAGAGATAAGTCAGATTAGATGAGGGCAGGTGTGCTGGAATTTAGCTGAAACTCCAGTCAAGATAGCTGGGGGGAATGAACTGGAGTTAAGCACGTGCGAAAAAAGAATCAGATAAGTGGCCGGGCTGGAAAGAAGAAGAAAAAAAGAGCCTTGAAGAGACTGACTTGTTTTGTCGCACACAATCATTATTCAATGATGAATAAATGGCACGAAATCCACGGTCGGACTTGCCACTCGCCCCCCGTCGGTGAACCTCCCGTCATTACCGTCTGTTTGTAACTTACTTTACCCGTCTTGTCCATGACCGACGGAAGCGTTTATCCCACGCAGGCAATTTGCTTTTCTAACTCAAGAATGGGTTGAACCTGGAATTCTTGACACATCCTTTTTTTGCCTTCTTCTGATAAGGTCTTCCATGTACTGTGTGACTACAAAGTTATCTCACCAATCAGACCATCCCAGGGTTCTGAACCCCGCGGGGAAACAGTCGAGTTGGCAGCCCGATCTGCAGCTAGCGGGACAATTTACTCGACCTGGTAGTAATTGGAGGCAAATGAATGGACTGCCCTGCCAGCCTAGGTGGATGGAATCCTTATCCCGGGTTGGATATGATATCAGGCTTGCGTGAGATACTAACCACCTCCCTAGCTAATCAGCCATTGTTTCACCCACCTCCATAACTGCCTGTGATCACTTGCCGCGACCGCATTTAGATCGTTCATCCGGCCATTTGCAAGTGGCCTGACAGCGGCAGTCTCTCAATTCCTCTCGTACCGGTACGTAACATCGCAACAGCCGAGTTACGTTACCGATCTAATCTGATCCGGTCTCACCCCCCTTCAAGGCCAGGATCGGTCCTCGGTTAAGCAAACTTGTCTGGTTACTTTTCTCAATGCTATCCAAGCTATGCGATATTTTTGGGCAATCATGAAAATGCACATCGGGATCTCGTTCCGACACCGTTCCCATAGCTTTTCCCTGTATTTCTCGAAAGAGGGAACCAGGACCATTCCGGGTGCACAAACCGCTGACCGTTCACGTGACCGGTGGCCAGTCTGGATACGGATCAGATAACTTTGTCGCGTTCTGTGTCCGGTCATCCGTGTGTCATCCCACCTATGGCTGATAACTCTACTTTTCTCCCATTTCCCATTCACCATTATTGTAACCCCAACTCATCCTGAAAAACAACATAATGCTTTTATTTCTTGGTTTCCCTCGACATACACGCAGCTCAGCTCATCTACTGCTAACACTCTACCATTTTACACCGTACACATCGTGACAAGAAAACCTTCCGTTCACCGGCACCGTGTAACCGCATGTGACAGGTCACCCGGGCCCCGAGTGGGGCACATTCCGACATCGGCCGACGCGTTCACCATATCAATCAAATCAATCAATCAGATATGAAATTTACCCCCTTGAGTAATGACACAAAGGGAAGGGGAACTCCTTCCCGCCCCAATACGGGGAGTACATTGTTGCCAGGAAAGCTCCTCATAATTTCCAATAATAACACCATCATCAGTAGCGCCAATAGCTCCTCACTTTCCAGAACACAACTAGCACGACACCAAAACGTTCTGGAACTTGATATGACCCGTCGTTCTCCATAGCGGGCTGGGGAATAATGAAGATCAGGGGAGAAGGAGGAGGCTAGGGTGAATGGTTGTATGATCTGATTATGATGCAGCGGATTCCGGAATTACGGGGTTTGAGTGACCCTGTGCATTCATTGATTGCCTCTGGCTCATGTTTTCTCCTGTAAGGGGTCACACACAAAACGTGCTATCGCCGGAGAGCCCGATGTAGCAGATGAAGTTGGAATATCGCGCTCTCCCTCTGGTGCAAAGTGGTCGGACAGGTTCAGCCGAGTTCTCAGACAGACAGACACGCTTGGTTTGGGCCTGGGTTCGCGTTACGCAATCAGGATCCCCGGGTACCGAGCTCGATCCGGCACACACACACCCAGCGGGGGCTTATCTGATCGTGCTAGAACCCAAGGCTCTGGGGCTGGATGGAAGGTGGAACTAGGCTAACTATCTACTAACTAGTTGGCTATTATTGACTAGTGACTAAATCGGGTGTGTGGGTGGGTTCCTTTGATGCGACGGCTCTACTGTTATGGGTTGGCGTGGTGAAAAAAGTACGTGTGTCTCCGTACTTTTTTGTTGTTCTCGATGTCTGTGTAGGTGGTTATGCCCTCATAAGCAGATATTCATCCTTTGTATGTTCTACTGCCACCTTTTGCCTTAGTTATCAGGTGTAAATACGCACTCCCAAATCTTCCATAAGCGTCTATGCCGTTTCAATTTCTAAAGAGATTATGACGCCGCGCACGGTCACACACAAAACACACTCTCCCACACGGCAGGGATGACCGATCAGGTATTCATTCCGCCCCGGAGTGCCCGACAGAGATTGACCAGCCGCGTTTCAAGGCTGAGGGAAAATATACCCCTGTCTGATGATGTATTGACATGTTGTTCCGTGGACAAAGCATTCCCGGGAGATGCATGTGTGTCTTCTTTTGCGCGGAGGTTATGGATATGCATTGGTCATGCAGGTAGCATTTCCGCGGGTGAAATGGATACCCAATTTCCGGGGTTTACCCTGACCTGGGCCGCTTTTTGGTCTGTCTTGATATCTAGTAATAGTCGGTTTTAGTGTAGTGTGACTATCTGTTTATGTGGGAGTATGGTGGGGAGGAATGTACTTTACTATATATCTAAGACAGTTTTCTCGCGTTTGTAACGAATGCGTTTTGTACTAGGGTCCCTTTACATAACTGGAGATTCAACACTCGATACGCTTCGATATAAGGTTCTCACGTTGGACGTATGTGCAGATAACAGTTAGTAGACTGTATTGTATTAAAAACAAACCGCGTCACTATACACTGTACCCAGCTTTCACATATCATCCAGATCAATGTCCCGCTTCACCAACGCTACCGGTGCAATGAACTGGTATCTCCCCCAGAAGTAATAATACACCGACGCAAAGCTAACCATTGCCATGTACATAACGATACTCCAGTTCATACTATGCGCATCGACAGTCTTTGTAAGTGGAAAGAACGAAAAGACAAATATCGGAAAGAGAAACGCCAGACTAGCTATGTTGATGGTCATTCCGAACCGACCGAGCGACCACCGTCGCGGTGGGAGCTTTTCTCCGCGCAGTCGCTTCAGCAGAACACACCCAATGGACAGGATGTATGCTGACATGAGCGATGTTATTGTTAGTGAGATAACAGCGTTCAGAGCTAGGTTGGACCCGATATTGATGAGGCTTAAGATCGCGGTCACAACGAGTGAGACGAGGACGGAGTTGAGGGGTATGTTCCAGCCAGGAGTGACCTGCGTGGTTACAACAGGAATCAGCGGTGTTAGTAGCTGTTGCATGGAAGCACTTACGTAGGCAAAAAAAGATGAGAATGGAAGTCCTTGGTCTCGCGCGAATGACCACAGCTGGCGGGATGCTGTGGCTACCTCAGTGATCGTGCTAGCGGTCAGCGTGATGATAAGGATGGCTGTCATGGTGTTTGCTGCCGCGTAGCTACGGGTAGTGTTGTAGAATATCTGAATGAACGGAAATCCAGTCGGACTTTGCAAGATGTTGTTGACATCACCCAGGGTGAAGCACAGGGTAACAATCATAATAAAACCGAGGATACCATTGACACCCACTGCAGACATCATAGCCTTGGGAAGTGTCTCTGATGCGTCCTTGATTTCTTCAGCTAGGTTTGTGTTAGCATCATGTTTCCAGTAATGCAAGAGGCGCTTACACATATGGACTGAGCAATCGTATCCAATCATGGAAGTTATAGTGGTCGACAAGCCGACAAGCGTAGCGGTGCCAGGACTTCCCCATTCGCCTCCATCGTAGAATTCGGTGAAGACAGCCTTTGCGCTATTTCGAGGAGCAAGTACCCATAGTGGGATAATGATAGCAAATAGGCCCACAACATGGATAATGAGTATCAGACCCTCAACCATAGGCAGGTTCTTGGCTAGGAACGTGTTGAATAAGATAGAAAATGCTGTGATAGCTATAACAAGCAGAGTACCGTGCCACCGCTCGAATTCGTATGTTGGACGATTTAGCACTATCAATCCTTGGATTATAGTACCTGCCAGATATGCAATGGCTACAATGGCACATTGCCAGCCCGTTGCACAAAGCCATCCTATTTTCTTTGTCAGACTTGACTTGGAAGAGCGCATATCCTCGACATACCCGTTATATAGCTCAAAAACTTCTGTCCCCTGCGTGGAGCGAATTCTGATACCCAGTGGTATTGACCCCCCGATGTTGGTGACCTTTGATCAAGTATTAGAATGCGCTCGACTCTCCTTCCAGACATTAAGTACCCAAGGGCTGCGAAACGTACATAGAAGCCATCTCAGCTATGCTGGCAAAGACGAGCGCGAAACCTGCTGTGACGATAATGAAACCCCATATTAACCCAGCGGTTCCTCCATCTGTCAGACCACTGGTCAATAACCTACTCATTGATTAGCCAATAATCCACAGTGTCTGTAGTAGTGCTCACGTTAAGATGACCTCCCATGTGGAAATCAACGTACAGCCGAACCCTAGAATCGAGACGAATCTGAAATTCCGCTATCTTGCATTAGAATAAGGCAGCTATAGCATGAACACAGCATCCTAACCCTTAAAACCTGGACACGGCCCAGAGCACTCATATCGCGCTGGTCTCTGATAGTACCCATGTACTTGGGGGCCACGAGGCCCTTTGATGCTTTCTCAACATTTTCAGAGCCCTCCACATGTATTTGCCCTTCAATCCTGCCACTCTCAAAAGCCATGGTATTGAGGGAAGGAGTATATGGCCTCAATTGAACTCGACAAAGTAAGTATTATAGGCATAGACAATGGCCGTTACTATCCCCAAGGATGGTAAGCAGGTGGGAATCACTTAATCCGTGTCAACGCATTCTTGTGGCGCTAGGTCACAATCTTCAGCCGGACACGACATGCTAGATAAAGGCAAATCTGAAACATATTCTGGACTTGCATGTGCGTATTGGTGGCTTTGTAGCGCAGATCAAGTGTGCTTGCTTTTTCTTGTGCGAATCTCGGGATCATTATACGAGCTCGCTGTTGGGCACAATGGCGGATATATCCAAGACATTGATGCCTTGACTCAAAAGTGAGATCTGTTATATAAATCTGTAGGGGCCCTAGAGCTTCTAACTCGAGGCATATATGGTGGCTTTGCCTATATCCCGACTGTCGGGATGAGGATCCCCAGTTTTGATTCCAAGTAAGGGGTAAACAGACGGAAAGGCAGCCAGTCTCCGCGGGGAGAGAAGGCAACCCCCCACGTTCGATCACGAACATGCGCCCATCACCTTGAATTGCACGCGCCTGTAGCTTTAAGCGAGCAATATAAACGTCGATCTCGATATTGATCCTCATTACCACCGCATTAGATATTGCTTTGTCGCCTACCACAAAAATCAAAGCCTCTGCAAAACTGTTGAGCGCAGCGCTGGAACCACCGAAATCAAGCAAGGGTAACAAATGGATTGATCACGGTACGATCTCGGGGTATCCTTTCATTTGAAATACCCTTGTAGTCCAAAGGCCTGAAACCAATCTGCAGGCTAGAGATACCCGAGCCTTCTTGGAGTCATAACATTGTAGAATAATATGCTTTTTGCTCCGGCATAGCCACACGCTGCGTCGGGTTGCCATTTGTCCCACCTGACAGATCGTCATCTTGAACGTGGGCTGATATGCAGCCCCTTGACTGCGCTTGATCGTGCGGTCTAGATCGACACAGAGGGTTTAGTCTTCAGAGAGCTCCCAAGCAATGTTTTGTTTCAAGCAATAAGTCAGTCCATCATACTTAAAGTGATTGCCCATTCTCTTAACAGCCAGGATGAGGCAACGGACTGGCTGATATCGCTCCCAGTCCATGCCCCTTGGCTGGCTAACCATGACAATTTCACTTTTCTCCCGACAGTATAATCCTGGCATGTGGCCCGTGTGTCTGAGAGGCATATTGCTAGACGTGCATCATGTATCCTGATCGCATGCGTGGGCTCTAACTCAGTCACAGAAAAATCAGCCAACCAACCACAAAGATTGCGTATCCTGGAAAAGCAAAAAAGCGACACTACCACATTGTATAAGAACATATCTCCACCATCCTGGTCGAAGCTTTCCGTAGATGATGGTCTTTGCTTTCGTTTATCTGTTCCCAGGATCCGAGAGGCAATCGACACATCCTGCCTCAGCCATAGCATGAGCGGCCCGTATGTCCCACCAGGACAATCTCCCCCATTCCAAGTGGTAGATGATTTGCATCATGGAGCTTGGATTATCATCACTGGAGCTCTGGGCCTAGTCGTATCTCTTGTCAGCTTCTTCATCAGACTGTATGTGCGAATTGCTCTCCATCCGCCGTTTGCATATGATGATTATCTTCTCCTCGGAGCGACGGTAAGTCACTTGATTTCAATACTGGATACTTGTTCTAACAAGTGTTGTCGAAACAAAGATAGTAGCAATCGTGCAGGCAGCGCTCCTATTCGACGCGGTATCACATGGTTTCGGGACATCCATTCATCTTCTGGAACAAAATCAAGTGGACAAAATCCAAACAGTGCGTTTAGGTTACCACCACTCCTTCAGCCACAAGCTATGCCAACATCTCCCTAATAATACCCAGCTTATCACAGTCAGCGACATTCTCTACCTAATAACCGTCTACATCTCCAAATGCTGCGTCTGCGGTATCTACCTCCGTCTTACGCCCCAGAAATGCCATAATCGAGCCTCCCTAGCCACCCTCGCTCTATGTACAGCATGGGTCATCCCAGCCGTTTTCATCATCGCGGTGAACTGCGAACTGAATCGTCCATGGAAAGGTTCTGGGGGCCAATGTATGAATTTGGTATGAAACTCCCAGCATATTCCACAAGAATATTGGCATACCGCCTGCGGAAGGATATGACTGACAACTCGTGATCAAGTCCAAGCGCTGGCAATTCATCGTCGCGTTGGACATAGCGACAGAATTGATCATCTTCGGATTAGCCGTCTTCCTACTTTGGGGACTATTCATGCCTCTTAAGCGCAAGCTGACTATAGGGTTTGCATTCATGTTTCGGCTTCCGTGAGTATCCTTCCTGCTTACCGAGTAGTTCCCTAGCCCCAAACAAACAACGAGTGGCATAGACTGATACTGACACCTGCGTCGCATATTAAGCTTGATAATCTTCTCCGTCTTCCACATATACACCATCCTACTCCTTGTTCACTCCCCGGATCCCACACTAGCCGTCGTCACACCCGTCATCTGGGCCCAGGTTGAACTCAACTATGCTCTCGTGGCGTGCAGTATCTTCTGCCTGCGGCCGTTTATGGCGGCCGTGAGCACCAACTACGGGACGGCGGGTGACTCGAATCTCGAGAGTACAAGTGGAGTGTCGCGGTCGTGGAAGGTTGATTCGTCCAAAGCGGAGTCTGGGCGACAGACTAATTTGAATACTGGGAGGCGATCGTGGAGGATATCGGGGAGATTGGACGGGGTAGGGTATAGTGGGCGTCAGGCAGGTCCTGTGGCTGAACATACTAGTATTGAACTTGTTGAGATGGATGGGCAGCGCAGTGTTGAAAGTGATGGTGGGAGTGCAAGGATGATGATCCGGAAGGATGTGGAATATACGGTTGAGTATGATAGGCGTCGCGATTTGAGTATGTCTGGTGCTTATTGGAGGTAGTGCTAGGCTATTCTATCGATGATGAACTAATGTTGTTCGTAAATGTATATATTGTATAGTATGGGCGCCTCTATATGACTAGCGCTCCGTTAAATGAACCATAGGAAATATCTAGAACTCCTACTCCTTCACAGACTATATACTGATCAGATGGTCTTTCATATGTATAGAGATCATCTGGTGTCAAAGCTTTATCACCGATGGCGACGCCCGTTCGCCATGCATGTTTATCACGGAAAGAACCCCTAGCCGCATTATGTACTTGAAGCAGTTGGACGCTTGAAGGGATGCGCTTCCGTGTTCCTGCTCAATTTTTTTTTTTTTTTTTTAGCAAAATATCCGCATGAAGGATCGGATAACAAGTTGTAAAACTTACAGCACATATTCGTCCAGATTCACGAGGTCCGGCTCGGAAAATATGAGATAAAAGTACTTTAGAGTCTCTGCCAGCCAGAAACTTTCCATGTAGTCCATTTGCGGCGACTCGGGGTCCCGGACATCGGAAATGGCTGCGTGTCCAAATGAGGTCCGCGTCATCTTGTCGATATTTTGAAACATCCTCCACGCAGCATCCTGCAGAGACCGGTCCCCCGTTATACGGTACATTATGAAAACCGACTCAATAGCTTCGGGTCTAAGATGGGATTAGACGGAAAATGCAACACCAGAAATGAGCCAAACAGACATACCGTAGTAGATACTTGGGGTCGGGAATATCAACTACGCCTGGCGGCAGTTTCTTGCCATCCTTTGAGGTGCTTGTGGGATGAGAGCTTTGAGGTAACTGGCAATTCTCATCGTCCTTACACACGGTAAGATGCAAGATCTCTGGCATGATCCCGGTCGGCATAATATCATATGCCCAAATGCACCCATCGACCAACTTCCGCGCGACAGCCAAATCTTCGGGTCGGTCAAACACCTTGGATCCTATGCCGACAGTACCTCCAAGGTAGCACTTAAGATGTTCCCACTGGGGCTCCAGGTTACTCCGGGTAGAAGACCCAGTAACGCGGAGGTTCCCAGCAAAGAGAATATCTCGGCCGTCTTCGGTCATCGGGCGGAAAAGCAGGCGGCTCTTCATCGCCTTCATGAAGGAGTTGTACATTCTACGGTACTGGTTCGTCTGCCCTCCCAGCAGCATGTGCTCTTTCGGGAGGTACTCATATGTCGAGTCAGCCATTCCACCGATGGTGAACCTGGGATCAGCGAATTCCAAGTCCTTAGCATTGACCATCATGGGCCACATCCCAGGTACGTCGGTTGTCTCCTGAGTATCCTCGAGAAAATCCGCTATCCTCTGGATAGCATCAAAGTATTTGGGGTCCTTTGTAAGTTGAGATAGACGCGTGAATTCTAGGTTCAATGATCCGAGTTCAGCAAGTATGGTGTTTCGGCCCGGCTCGATGCTCAGACCATCCGCAGATCTAGATTCCCGTCAACATGGCCCAGCCCGAGTCAGAAGGGTACCCTAGCGACACCTAGATATCCCTTGGTAACCTCCGCATCTGGCTTCACGGGTGTCTTACCTGGTCCATTCCCACCGAGATTGCGGCATCCGATTACGAGTGTCAAAAGAACCATAAATCATGTCCGCAATCTCAACTGCCTTCTTCAGGAGAATCGGATATTTTCCCTGGGTCAAGTCGTAGGCACCAAGAAGCCCGCCCAAGTACCGGATATTGGTCTCGAAGACATTAATTTGAATGGCGCTGGTGGTAGTGAAGTCGATGTACTCCAGCGCTTTCACAGCCTCCTCAAATTCCTCAGTGAGTCCCATAATAACAAGAGTATCTAGGGAATCCACCAAGGTAGCTGCCCAGCCTGCAAAGGTCTCGCGGTGACCGCCACTGATGGGAGAGAGCTCGTCTTCCAGCCAGGCATTGTTCCTGTATCCTTTCCACGCGTGCTGGAATGCCTTCTTGACCGCACGCTGCCTTTTTACCCGTCCCCATCGTGCGAACCACGACTCCCTAGGAAATTTGTGCTGAATTCGGGGAATAGTGGATGGCTCAGTCGAAGGAAGGGGGATGTAATCGGAGATTGGATACTGCTCGGCATGTTTCCGCCAACGAATCCTACCCTCTTTATGTGGAGGGGGGTCGTATGGATTTCTGAAATGGTGGTGGTAGTGTGGTTCCGCACCGGGCGGTAGACTCGAGAAAAGAGCGTATGTGATGCATAGGAGAATGATAGTGGGTAGGAGGTAGCTCCGTCGCGCCATGGTTACGGCAAACTATAGACAATACTTGATAAAGAAATCGCTAAATCAACGAGGAGCAGACAGCAAGAAGGAGAGGACAGCTGTACGGATCACAGCAATGGGTTATATTAATCAAATGAGAGGTAACATCGGAGATGCGTGAGCATGCTCGATGCCAGATTTACCAGTAATCGGGCACGGCGAGTTAACGCCGACGAGATTAAAAAGAGGGGATGGTTCTTGAGTTGGACACCAAAAGACCGACCAAGGCGACGGTTCTTCGCAAGTGCAGCGCGCTGGTACAAACTAGACAAGGCATGGGCACCGTATATACCCTGTTGTCGAGGATCGCCCCTGGTCCGGTCTTTCTATCCCAGTTGTAGCTGGCAAATAAGCATTGGCGCTGCGGTGGAGGTATGTTACATCCGAGCGTTTACTGCTCCATCTTACAAGCGTCTAGCCATGGGTGGCATGTTGATCGAAAAGAGGAGAGGGTGAATGGCTGAAAAGGTTCATTGGCAAAGAAACTTACCAAAGTAAGTAATAGTCGAGCGGAGCGTAAACAAGCAATATGGTGAAAGGATCTGCCCATTGCGTAAGCTAGTGGTCCCTTGGACCCTGGCCAGTCTCAAGGATGACAGAATAGGGAGTGTTAATCCGCCTGGAGTGGGTGCGATTTTCTATTCTTGACCTCTTGACGTCGAATACTCCAAAACTAAGACCCCCTTGTGGTCTCAGCCTCATTGCCCGGAGTATTTGTCCCGCGTCTTGGCAAGGAGAGACATACGCGCGTACTGGGTAGAGAACAGAAAGTGGAAGTGTGTTCCCCTGGATATGCCAGACCCAAAGTCTAGACGGATCTCAGTACGTCGCTGTGGCTCAATCAGAGACAGAGTCGGGGATAAAATGTGAGAGTGGAGCCCCGAGGACCCAGACGGCCCAGGTATTGATTACTGTTGGTACTCGCAGTGGAGGTGGGCCAGTGAACAGCCACAGAAGATGAAGGAAAAGCGAGTCGGAGGTCGGAGTGGGAATTAATGCCAGTTGGGGTCGAAGTGTTGCTGGGGGCGGTGTTTGACCAGTTTGCACCTTTGTGGCCTGGACTCCAAGGCAGTCAATAATGTCTCCAAGTCGTGACGGGTCACATGGCCGAAAAAGCCACGGACAGTCCAATCAGTCCTACTAGAGCTCCGTCTGAGTGGTATAGTCGAAGCAACATAAGCTACTGCTATTGTATTCCTCTGGGTATGTCTAGATGATTTTCCACAAATAGCTCGATCCAATCAATACTCAATATACTGATGTATAAATAGACATAAACGCATTGCACTCCGAATGAGTTACTTGTGCTGCGTGATTACCACCAGACTCACTACTAATTATTGAACCATACTATTGTGATTGGCTCTTACACATCTCTACTGCACTCAATTTCCTTGCGTTCAAGAAGATACCCCTCTTGCTTTCTCAAACTTGGCACGTGAATGCCTTCGTAGGCGCCTTACTCAAGATCAAGAAAAACCATCCATAGAGCTATATCATCTATCAAGAGAACTACCAGTCACTACAAAATGCCTATCACAGGGTAAGCGCTGATCAGTCATCACATATACTCACATCATGCTGACTCCAACCAACCAGAGTCTACTTCATCCCCTCCAACCCAAATGCATCCACAGGGCTAGCGACTATCACAGAGCGCCTACACACAGCCCTAGCAGACGAGCCAACATTAGTAGGCCGTTGGTTCCTCGAACACCGACTAATGCGCGATACTCCATCATGTGTTCCTGCCTCAGCATCCCAGCGCCAAGTACAACCGCGCTATATGCAATTCCTATCACTGTCTTTTCACTCTAACCACGGCTTCATCTACACCTCTGAAGCACTAGAGAAAAGCACTCATCATTCCACCACCAGTGTTAGCACCACGCCAGCTGGCTCACCCACCAATTCTACTGCTCAAAGTGGAGCTCCAGGCGCAACAGCGCCCACCCCTTCCACCCCATCTAATGCTGCTGCACAGTCAGGAGGACCAATGGTGATGACCACCGTGCCGCTTCCATCCTGTAATGCACTTTTCCAGCACTTCGGCTACGCCTGCCAGCCTTTCTGGTGCCATCGACACACGGTAACCGTACCAGGCGGTGTGGTCTACGATGTGGGCGATTTCCGAGTCCGAGTGGGTGATGTACGACAGACTCAGCCAGCAGCGAGGGTGCGCGGAACAGTTGTGGAAATTGAATGGCGGGGTCCGTGCATAGTTGATGCGATTTCAGCACCACGGAATTCGAGCGACGGACAAATAGCTGATGATGGCGACTCCGGGATTGATATGGCGTTCCCGGATGCTATTGAAGACGCGGATATTGATGCAGAGTATGCGGCTATTGCGGCGTTGATTAGGGAGTTCTGGGCGAGACTCGGCATTGAAGGAGCCAGAGAAGCTATTTTGTTGCCGGATGTAGGCAAGGAAGCCAAGGATCGGTTGAGGAGATTGAAGCAGAAGGGCCGAAATACTGTTTCTAACGAGGCGAGTCTACAGCAAGCGGAGGAGGATCCGGATCCGGATGCGGGTGTGGATGTGGCGAGGCAGTTTATGGAGATTTTTAGATTTAATCGGTAAAGATAGCAGACCTCGATAATGAGATCCATGATATAAATTTGGATTATGTAGGAGATTGCTTATTTGAGAAGATGTATGCTCACTAAGCTGGCGGATCGTAGCTTAAAGGGAGATATCTCGTATATTAAGTTCTGCGTGGCATGTGGTACAAGGAATGTACACAATGTGCAGGGGGTACCGTCAAAGAGCACTGGGAACCGGGTTTGACTTAAGGCCTCCACATTTGGTGCTCTTTGTTTCGAACGGGAGAAAGTGTGTGAGAATCAATGAACTAGCAGCATAAGGCCATTGTCTCCTGTCTACATCAAAACGCTCTTATAATACCAATGATCATTATCCGATGCAATCGACTACGAGATGTCGATCGATTAGAATCACGAACACGACATGGGACCTATGGACAATGGTGAAAGGGGTAAGAGGGACAAAGGGTATTATGGAGAGGGACAAAAAACTCTTGCGGGCCACATCACGCAGGAACCCCTAGAAAAGATAGAGCCCTCCCAATCTGACATGTTCAATCTCAGCTCGCTCAAACCAGTCTAGACCTATATGGTCGCCTCTACCATTCCTGCAACATTAGAACCAACATTGGTAATGCGAAGCGCTCGACCATTAAGATGAATAAGAGTCATAGCCAAATGATGAGACTACAAGGGACGGGATGGGATAGAAGATGGGACATTGTGGAGTATATTTCATTGCTCCCCACCCTTTCCGCTAACACAAGACAAATAGAACATGAAGAACCGTTTATTTTTGCATCATGAGCTGGACGAACTCGTTGTCTGGTAGCAGAGTCAGTATGTTATGTTATGAGTATAATCGGGCATGGTAAACATACAGTCGATGCGGCCATCACCGTCCTGGTCCGCCTCACGGATCATCTCATCGACTTCGTCGTCGGTGAGCTTCTCGCCAATGGAGGTCATGACGTGGCGCAGCTCCGCGGCGGAGATAAAACCATTGTTGTCGCGGTCGAAGACCTTGAAAGCCTCGCGGATTTCCTCCTCGGAGTCGGTGTCCTTCATCTTACGAGCCATCATGGTAAGGAATTCTGGCGGCAAAAGTCAATCACAATCCAGCCCGCATTTCCGCCTTACAGGCGTAAATCTAACACATACCGGGGAAGTCGATCGTTCCGTTGTTGTCAGCGTCAACCTCGTTGATCATGTCCTGAAGCTCAGACTCGGAGGGGTTCTGGCCAAGGGAGCGCATCACAGTGCCGAGCTCCTTGGTGGTGATCTGGCCTGATTCACCGATTTAAATTAGTATTATGATCCAAATCGTTCTGGAAAATGCTGTCGAAATCCCGCAGTCGGATCGAGCGCTACAGGTATAATGTGAAGGGGATAGAATTCCACCCACCATCGCCATCCTTGTCCTATTAAGTCCGAAAACACATTAGCATTATGCTCCGGTAAAGATAGCTCATCGATCAGGATGATCGGAGGGTCATTCAGGGAGCACTCACAAAGAGGGAGAAGGCCTCCTTGTACTCAGAAACTTGCTCTTCGGTCAGAGAGTCGGCCTAGACGATGCGATGTCAGCAATCCTGTTGAGAATGCCAGGCAGATCTGCCCCGCAAAGTGGGGGATTTTCAACACAACTGGCCGGGACAGCGAGGAAGAAGGCACATACCATGGTTGATACGGGATGTGATAAGTCACGGGAAGGAAGTGAAGCTGAGTAGAAAGGAAACAGGAAAGCTGGTGGCCTAAACGGTAGCGGTAAAGGGCTGTGGGGGGAGGAGAAGGTGGTGGTGGTGTTGGTGGAAGATGATTTAAGGGGAACCCGAATCCATCATAATAATAAATGACCATTGAGCTGGACGCCTGGCAAGGCGGTCGCTTATGCCTGAAACGTGACCCGCCCTGGCCACCATGTGCCCTCTGCGCCTGGAATCGCTGTTCTGTCCTGCCCGCCCGTCACTCAACTCGCCTCCTTTTGCGCGCCCCTCTCCATACTTTGGTTGGTTGCTTTTTCTTCAGCTGCTGCAGGCTAACTGCATCCTGTCATATCTGCCTTATGAAAATGCCCGTTGCCTAAATACAATCGCTAGAACGGCTGCAAGTTGAGCCCAGCCTTGCATGTAATCTGTAAGTAGGCGCCCTCTGGCCAGTTGCTGACGACCAGCCGTGGATCCCGGCAGTACCAAAGCTTGAAGGCAACAAGTCCCGCCTGCTTTTCACCAGGACGAACCTTGTTCAGACTCTATACCCTGGAACCTTGATATGGGACACTTCTGTACCTGAGTATTCAGTCTTGCAACCACCAAGCAGAGGATAACTCTTGTCCATTCCCTGCGACTTCTACGGCTTTGATAAAGGCGTTCGCAATCAGAACCATAAGTTGTTCCTCATGGCGGCATATATCCGGAGTAGATGCGCATGTTATCTGGGCTTGGCATGCTCTGTAACCAAGCACAGTCGGAAAGTGACAACTTCTATTGCCGACATTATCGTCGCGCGAAGTTTGCGATAGTCAGGCTAGAGCCCTGCAGCCGAATTAACTTCCGATCACGATTTCTCCTGTTTGGCCTGCTAAAGCTGCTTGTCACAACCAGAAAAAATATGCACTTGAAATAGCCCCATTGCAGCTATCCATTTATTGATGCGTCTACTCCTTAGTACTAGCTGTCCACATCTCGTCACATAAAAGGCATCCAACCCGACTACTATATACTCCTAGCAACATCTTAACATCCGAGCTTGACTCCTAGGAAATGCCTGCCCTTTCAGCTCTCCCTAGATGTGTCCGTAAGATGCATGACCAAAGTAGCCAATTTCACCAATCACCACGAAGTATCATATCGAAGATGGAAGATACAAGCCGTCACTCTTGTCTCACAATGCTCCAGTAGCCAAGTAGCATCTACGAGATTCTGAAACAGCGCAACAGTACTCTTGTGGGCAATGAGCTATGGTTTGTAATCCATGGAACGTAGACAGCAATACCACATTATCTGTCGCCCATGACGGACCTCTTACCCTCATTCAGGACATCGTCTTCCGAACATGACCAAAACGATCGAGATGCATAATCTCGCATAATTACTCAGGCATCATCTCAGAGCATCGTGGCTGACGTAATGAATTTAGATCGGCGCGGCTGATACCGCATTAGGATTGGTGCGGCCGTCCCTTCATGTGCAACATGGAGATGGGGAGCTCCGGGAAGTACAGCGGTCCTATCGAATACACCCAACGACACTCAATTCTACGACGCGGAAACGGCCTATACACCTCGCTCCCATACCACATGTCCGGATATTCTGCTCTGAGCCTATTGTGACTTGAATCTCGCTATTCATTCTAACCACATCCCTGGCTGGACCATGATCAGGGTGGCCTAAGAGTGTCCCCGACGAAGGATCACCGCAGACCATCAACCCTCTCTACCTATCCTTCACAATGTGGCGGGACCGTACCAACCTGTAATGCATCCCGGGCTAAGTTATGGTGGATAGCGAAGATAAGGAACTAACAACTATCTCAAAACAGCTACATTTCCTACCGCCAGTCGTTCGCGCATCATCCAGCCAAGAAGCCACGTTATCTCGGAGCGTCCAATGGCTTCTCGGATAGCCTATCGCAGCCCGAGGAGAGCCGACGACTTATTTCAGAAACAGGAGGACTCGACGATGATGGCGATGCAATCATTGAGATGGACGTTTTACCCCCGCGCTGGGTCGACGTACAGGAGGAAGTGACGGAGCTACTTGCGGACATTGCGCAGAAGTCCTCCCACCTCGATAAGCTACACCAGAAACACCTTCTACCTGGATTCGGAGACGAGGACGTACGAAAGCAAGACGAGGTAGTTATAGAGCGGCTAACGCAGGACATCACGCGCGCCTTCCATGAATGCCAGAAAGCGGTAAAGAAGATTGAGACGATGGTACGGGAAGCCCAACAACAGGGTGGAGTTAGCAGCGGCGATGAAACTATGGCCAAGAACTTGCAGATATCCCTTGCTGCTAGGGTGCAAGAGGCTAGTGCTCGGTTTCGGAAGAAACAGAGTACCTATTTGAAGAGTGAGTTTATCCTGGGCTCAGCTGCGTCTGTTCGTTGAGCTAACCGAGTTGCCTGGTAGAATTACGAGGATTGGAGGGCGGATCAGCGCCATTTGAACGGTCCCCGACACCGATGCAGAATCCATACACAGACCCGTCGCTAATGGAATCCGATGCGGACAAGTCGTTCTCGCAATCTACACTAATGCAAACGTCTCAACGACTGACGGGCCAGAACGATGCCGCCATTGAACAGCGGGAGCGGGAAATCAACGACATCGCGAAAGGAATTATCGAGCTGTCGGATATTTTCCGTGAGTTGCAGTCTATGGTTATCGACCAGGGTACTATGCTGGATCGGATAGACTATAATATTGAGCGGATGGGCACGGAGGTCAAGGCCGCGGATAAGGAGTTGAAAGTGGTACGTTTGCGTCCGGTGCAGCCACCCGAAGTTAAGTTTCCACTAACCAATCTGCATATTGTAGGCTACGAACTACCAACGACGTACAGTGAAGCGCAAGATCATGCTCCTGCTGGTGATCATAGTCGCAGGCCTGTTTATCGTTCTACTGGTCAAGCCGAAGAAGCACAGTTCCCCGGATCCCGCTCCCGCCCCGGCGCCGCCACCTCCCCCGCAAACTAATGAACAGCCGCCCGCAATGGCTCCTCGTGCCTTCCATACTATATACCGCCGCAAGAGGAGTCCCTCTTCGTTACGGACTGCGAGAAACAAATGGGGTGATCCGGATATATTTCGATAGTTCGCATTTTAGCGTTCCATGATAATAATAATGAAACTAATTCAAGTAAAGTCCAGCGACGTATCAGTTCCTTTCGAAAAGAATCAAGTAGTACTGCGGAAATGAACTTCGGACGTATTGCTAATCGCATGAACAGTGGATATCCAGATATTATCATAAGAGGCAAGAATTGGTGCGCCTCCTTGCAACAGGAAATGAATAACTACAATTTCAGGAAATGACATATAAGACGATGGAAGAAATTGTGTTGAGAACAACGAATCTTCGGGAAAAAGTTGAGCGAGTTTGCGCTTGCCACCGATCGCAGAGTGAGTGATTGTGATTGGCCTCATTGCTGGGCATCGCCTTCCTGTTTCAAGAGCTCAGCTACATCAGCATCCAAGTCGCCGCCTGCGAACTGAGCATAATCCTCCTCTTCGTGCGTAACCTTGCGCCTCTTGGCATGGAGCCCGTTTGAACCGTCCGTTTGGTGCTCGCCGAGTCCCACAGGAGGGAAGCCCGCCGCCGAAAGAGATGAATCGGCCGGATTTCCGAATCCAGGCAGGGTAAATCCACCTAGTATCTGGGGTTGAGGGGGCACTGCGCTGAAGTCTGATTCCTGTGCGGCCTGCTTGGGAGAACCAACAGGCGTAATAGCCTCAACTGGCGGAGGAGTCAGGGCCTCAACTTCTGGACGAGAGATAGGTTCTCCCTCTGGCCCAGCATCGCCATGGTTGACCGCAGGCGAATTCTCGGCAGAAAGCCCTCGCATAATCCCATCTTCAACCTCCCGTTTGGTGGCTTCCGTCTCCGATTTTCTTTCCGTCAACTGTGCGACCATTGATTGTTCTTTAGATAAAGCTGAGCGATTAGTTTCGAGAAGCTTCTCGAGACCCTCAATGAGTGCAATGCGTGATTTGATCACCTCGGATACAGAGCTTTCTGCATTCGCAAGGGCTTTCAACAACTGGCTAAGCCGCGCCGCATGCACTGGAGGTGTAGGCAAAGGCGTGCTAGGGTCATGCATCTTATCATACTCTGCATTCGCAGCTGTGGCAGACGCAGTCGAAGCCACTGTAGCCTTTGAAACGGCTACTTGTAGAGGCACTAGAGGCTGAAGCTCAGACGGTGTTGAACCCGACGAGCTTGAAAAGAGAGACCCTCCTAGCAACGGTTTTTTACCGGTAGAGCGTGACTTATCGATCTCTACGGCGGAGTAAGCAGGATGGATGAAAAGAACAACGCAAGGCGACCTACCATCTACTCGAGCTTCTACGGCCTCCTGAATGGGAAGTTCAAAGATTGATCTCTGTCTCCATACTTCAACCACGCGACGAAGCTTTTGCTGAATATCGTTTGAGGAACCCTTGTATGCGATAGCCGTGGCCTCTGCGATGATCTGGTAAATGTTAACTCCTGATACCTGCCAGGGCCAATAATGATACACTAACCGGCGAGAATGCGATGAGAAAGTCCTCTTTCCGTCGGGCTCTTGACTGTTGCGCGACCTCTGACATGCTGTTAGTGTTGGTCCGCAACCGACCTGGAACGATGAGCTATACCATTGGCCAAATATATCAGGTTCAGACGTTTCGGTGCTGGGGAATCGCGGAGTTTCTGCAGCCAGAGCTGTGCTGTCCGTTCGGCGTGCCGTCTAAGGTTGAAAATACATATGAGTAGAGCCCTTGGATATACGAACAGTTGTCATCTTACCTGTGAAACATAACCCATTGCGCAACTGTGACAATGCCTTCCTGGGTTTCGTTGAGCGCTGAAAGCTTCGCTTTCACAGCATCATCTGTATATGCCATTCTGATTACTTGCTAGGATGGCCAAGCTAGAAGGCAACTCTCGTAGAAGGAGTAATGAAAGATGTGTGAATGCAGTGTGTTTTGCTCGCCGCGAGCTAGGACTTGAATCGCTATTCCTTAAGCGCGAATGCTAGAACGAATGACAACGGGCACAATGTACCAAGTGTGCACAATAAAAGAAAAATTCACTTCAGCTTGAGTCAGATTGATATGACCACTGCCCTGGATATCTGACGTGAAAGAGTGAAATGGTCCTGAGGAGTAGTGAAGCTCATCCGTCGCACCTGGTAATTGCTGTGTAGCTGTCAGACCGCCTTCCCGGCAGAATCCGGGGGGTTCTCCATTCATACTTGGAACGGTCCGCTCGATCCCCAAGACGCCAGCTGGAGCCTTACGTTCACATTCCCATCTCTCCTCATCTGACCCCTTTCTCTTAGTCCAACTCCTTTGCAGAATCAATCTATAACTCAGTTTACGATAATTGAAAAGCATGGCGGATCGTTTCCCTTCATTGGAGGACTTCTCTGCGGGTGAGCAGCCCGCATCATTCCCGCCAACACTACACAACACTAACCCCGGTGTCTAGGCCAGACCGAAGTCGTCGAGACCAACGGTGCCTCTGATGAAAGTGACTTCCTAGCTCGCGAACGGGCTATGCTCGGTGATGATGCAGAACAATTTGCGACTCCCCAAGATCTGTCGCCGACGACGTAAACAATGACGACGACTTACTGGGAGGTGCGGATGCCGCTCCGTCCGCGGGTGGTGTTGAGCCTCAGGAGATCGCTGGATTCGAGTCTTCCTTCCCTGCTCTCGACACACAGAACGAGGTATGAGATATGCTGGGTCTATTATCGGGGAGTACTCTAAAATAACCACCAATTCACAGCAAGTTGCCCCTGGCGGCACAATCACTGGGTCGGGTGCCCCCTTTCCACCTACTGGGTATTCCAACTACACAACTCAAGCCCCGGAGGAGGAGCCAGAGCCCGTTAGGTAGGTCTCGTCATATATCAGCAGCCAGGCAATCCGTTCCTTGACTGTGTGTCATGTCGCTTGTAGGGGGTCCATGTGCTAATGGAGATGTCTTGCAGGGAATGGCGTGAGCGGCGAGATGCGGATATCCAACGTCGTGCGGAGATCTCGGAGGAGAAGAAGGAATCTACCATAAAGAAGGCGCGCGAGGATATTGATGACTTTTATGTCTCATACAACAACAAGACGGACAAGCTTCGTGCCCAAACCCGCGCTGAGGCAGATCAGTTCCTGTCCAACCGGGAGGACACTTCTTCTGGAGGTACTAGCTGGGAACGCATTGCCAAGCTTGTCGACGTCTCCGGAAAGGGAACCAAGGGTGGTGCCAGCGGTTCTGGTAAGGAGCGCTTCCGAGAGCTGCTCCTTGATCTTAAGAAGGACCAGAATGCCCCCGGTGTCAGCGGCGTTTAAGCAGCTGAACGCATAGTGTGTTCTAATTACAAGGACTCTGGATACGAAGAAGGCCGAAGTCCACAAGATAAGTCTTCGGTCTGATGATACGATCTCAGAGAGTGGGGAACAGTTGTAGCACTGGAGGTTACCCTTGTCCTCTGCATTCCAGCGCCTTTTATTATCATGACCGTCATCATTCATACCACCTCCGTGCGCCTCAGATTCTCGACCCGATCGTAACTTCTTATACAGGAGTTCGTCAAGTACTTGAGCTAATGGCTATTTCTCAGTACATGTGTCTTCTATTCAATTCTTAAACACATGTCTTTTTATGTTGCTTATTTCCCCTTGATGTAGGTAGATTACACACATTGGAACATTTTAATTGCCTCTCACGTCCACTACTGCTTAGGAACGTACAGTCCTTATGCAAAACATCAGAAGAGTTGGTATTCGCTAAAAGTACATTTTACTTGGAGCATGTATTCACACATTGTAACCCTCCTACTCGGAGGTCGGGGCTTAGATGCAATATGGACAATCTGAATTCATCCAAATCAACCATTAAAACAGTCGCTGTTGACGAACACAATATTTCCACCATCCAAAACATGCATTACTAGTTTTCATACCTCAATCAAGCTCGGTGATATCACCTCCCGGTTCACCTACTTCCTGTTCCTCTCTTTCCCTCTTATTCTCTGCCTCAATTTCTTCCAACTTCTTCCTTCCTTCCTCTGTGGTCGCGTCAACAATGCCTTCTTCCAGGCTCAGCATGCCGCTCTGTCCTAGCTTCTCAACGACATCTTCGGCTTCTTCGACGCTCATCTTACCGAGCACCTTGTTGACCTCATCCAAGGACTCCGACGCCAAGGCCGTCTGTAGGTCCTTGGAGAAGGATTCGTACACCTTGCGCGCCTCAACCTCAACAGGGTCATCGCCCTCAGCAGAGGGTATGTTGATAGTAATCTTTGTATTCGGGTCCACTGCATGCAGCTGAATCTGTTCCACTCCAGCGGGGTCGTTAGAAGCAGAGCCGTCTTTGGCCAGCTCCGCAGCGCGGGTCTTGATTTTGTGGTAAGTTTCGTTGACGTCGTTTCGGAAGAGTGTTCCAGCTTGGTGTTCTGCGGTGGTGATACTATGCGAATATACCTGTTAGCAAGTGACTCACATCGATTGATCGTTCGCATACGCACCGTTTGAAGAAAAGCGAGATACCGTCGCGACCCAGGGAGCGGCAGTACTGCAACAACAAGCCTTGGTGAACGCAGGTGCGGGCGTAGTCCTCCTTGCCCTCCATTTGGCTGTTGAAAGCTTCAACCAATAGACCATCCGTTTCTTTCTCAGCAACAATCTGTGGGTTCTCAGAGATGAACTGAAGCAAAGCACGGTAATCGTTGCGGTTGATTTTCGCAAACCGCTTGGCAAGTTCACTGGCCTTGATGTTCTCCGGATCCTCCTCTTCGTCATCGTCATCAGCTTGTGGGGCAGCAGCTGACTGGGACGAGCCCGCCGTTGATGCTCCAGGGTTCAGAAGCTCGACTGTCTCTGTCTTTTGGCCCTTGGCCTCGCCAGGCTTGGCGATATGGGAAGTGTTGAAGCCCTCGTGCAACCCCTCGCTAGTAATTTTGCTGCCTTCTTCCTTCTCAAGCTGGGCAAGTCTTTGAAGAAGCTCCTTCTGTAAGCCCTGCACCTTGTCGTTGTGCCTCTGAACACCCTTGATGTATTCCTGATAGAGATTCCCGGAACTGACATCACCCATCTCATTCTTCACCTGGTCAACCAGAGCGCTCATCATCTGTGAGTACTTAGGTTGTTCCTTCTCCTGAGTATGGACTCCCGCCGGGGCTGCGGGAGGATGGTCCTCCGATGGGTTGCCTGCAAACTCCATAAGATTCTGGAAGATCACTTCCTCGACGGACTTGGATCCTTCATTCTCCTTCAGGGCCGTAAGGAGCTTGTCGATTCGTGCAAGGAGCCCGTTATTGACAATATGCTCGTACTTCAAAGTCTCAATCTCATGGCGGCGTTGGGCACGTTGTTGATGAATTTGGGCTTGTTTGGCCCGGATAAAAGAACGCTTGTCGACATTCGGGTGCACTTCAATGTCGGAGTCATCAGACAGCTCCAGTGCATCCCATTTGCTGTAGTCAAGCACCATGTTGGGCGAGTGCGGAATGTAGTCGATGGTATAAGGAGGGGTGAGGGTGGGGTAGATGAGTAGATGTATAAAGCCTGGGAATGGGGTGGAGTCGTAAATACGGATAGAATTTCAGATAATATACGGTCAACGAACTCGACTCCAAGTTTCCTTTTGAGCTTAAAAACCAAGAAATACACGAGCGCAGCCTATTCCAGCGTGAGAGCGATCATCGAAAGCTCTCGACCAGCTTCGACGGCGGCGGAATCGTGGCAGGCGGTGTCCGTAGGCAGAACCGTCGCCGATGCGAGGCCGAACGGCGATGGCCGGACTCGCGGCTTCACGGCTGACATGTTCTGACTTCCAAGTGTCTAGCGGTCTCCCGGAGAGCGATTTACTTTCGATTTGTCATGAGATCTAGCAGACACCGGGCTGTCTAGTGGGATATGGCACCCTGATTACTCCGTTTGGCATCCATTTGAGCAGCCATCCGAATCCGCTTTCTATCGTCCGAAATGCGCGGAGCCAGGTTGCTGGCTTCCTGGGCCCCCGGCGTCACCGCCAGACGGGGAGCTCAGGTGAATGGGAGCATACTCAATGAGCTCTACTTCAATGCTCGTCCACTTCAATCAGGAATTGGCATCTCTGGCGTCTCTAGCCGACAATTCTCGGGAATTTCGGCTTCATTACGCAACAACTTCTCGCTGACGTCTGGACTATCCATCCGTCAAAGTAACGGTTCACGGTTCGATATCATACGGTCGCAATTAATAGCGCAATCTCGGTACTTCTCCTCGTCGCAACGGTCATTGGAATCCAAGCCAGTGAACTCATCGACTAAATCTGCTCAAACGAACAACGCCACGGCTCAGGACAAGGAAGATGAAGACATAGACAAGGGCTTCGAGCTATCGGAAAAGGGAGCTCAGGCTGCGCAGGTAAACCTTGCCGCTAAGCTAAGCAAAGACGGCTCTGGGAATAAGAAAGCCGGTTTTAAAGAGATATGGAGACTTCTGCTCATTGCGCGACCCGAAGCTAGAAAGCTTGGGTTTGCTTTCTTTTTCCTGCTCATCTCGTCATCAATCACCATGTCCGTTCCCTTCTCCATCGGCAAAATCATGGATGCAGCTACAAAGTCTTCTGACGAAGAAGGAGGCGGTGGAAACCTGCTCTTTGGCTTGAGCGTACCGATGTTCTATGGTGCTTTGGCCGGTATCCTGACATTGGGTGCCGCTGCGAACTATGGCCGTATTGTCATTCTCCGTATCGTTGGAGAGCGCATTGTCTCAAGGCTTCGCTCGAAGCTTTTCCGCAATACTTTTGTCCAAGATGCGGAATTCTTCGATGCGAACAGAGTGGGCGACTTGATCTCACGACTCGGTTCTGATACCATTATTGTGGGCAAAAGTATCACGCAGAACTTGTCGGACGGTTTGCGAGCAGCCGTCAGTGGTGCAGCAGGCTTTGGTCTGATGACCTATGTTAGTCTCAAGCTGTCCAGTGTCTTGCTTGTGCTGTTGCCGCCTATTGGTCTCGGAGCATTCTTCTATGGTAGGGCGATAAGGAACCTTAGTCGCAAGATCCAGAGAAACCTCGGTACTTTGACCAAGATCGCGGAAGAGCGTCTTGGTAATGTCAAGACTAGCCAGTCCTTTGCTGGTGAGATCCTTGAGGTGAACCGATACAACAACCAAGTTCGCAAGATCTTCGAGCTTGGCAAGAGGGAATCTCTGATTAGCGCTACCTTCTTCAGTTCCGTAAGTTCCCCCGTATTTTTGCCTTTCAATTTAGCGCCACTTAGCTGACAGCTCGATCAGACTGGCTTCATGGGCAACATGACGATCCTTGCATTGCTTTATGTTGGAGGCGGCATGGTTCAGTCAGGTGGCATCACGATTGGAGAGTTGACTTCCTTCTTGATGTATACTGCTTATGCCGGCTCCAGCATGTTCGGTCTCTCTAGCTTCTACTCCGAGCTGATGAAAGGTGTGGGAGCTGCCAGTCGTCTCTTCGAGTTGCAGGATCGTGAGCCAACGATATCCCCAACGAAGGGAAAGAAGGTTGAATCGGCTCGTGGTCCTATCCGTTTTGAGAACGTGAACTTCAGCTACCCCACGCGACCTGCTGTTCCTATCTTCAAGGAATTGAACTTCGAGATTCCACAAGGGAAGAATGTCGCCATCGTCGGACCTTCAGGCGGAGGAAAGTCAACCATTGCTTCGCTTCTACTGAGATTCTACAACCCAACCGAAGGACGTGTTCTGATTAATGGCCAGGACATCAGCGAGATGAACGCCAAGTCCCTCCGCAGGAAGATTGGTGTTGTTGCTCAGGAGCCTGTCCTGTTCTCGGGATCAATTGCTGAGAACATTTCTTATGGCAAGCCACGGGCTACCAGGTCAGAAATCATCGCAGCAGCCAGGAAAGCGAACTGCCAGTTTATCAGTGATTTTGTAAGTAGAAAACCTACCACTAGACTGTACCTTCTACTAACATGTTTCTAGCCGGATGGACTCGACACTCAGGTTGGACCCCGCGGAGCTCAACTCTCCGGTGGGCAGAAGCAGCGCATTGCCATCGCTCGCGCTCTCATCAAGGATCCCGACATTCTGATCCTGGATGAAGCGACCTCTGCTCTTGATGCAGAATCTGAGACATTGGTCAACAGCGCTCTTGCTGCCCTTCTTCGTGGAAACAACACCACCATCAGCATCGCTCACAGACTGTCTACAATCAAGCGCTCTGATACTATCATCGTGCTTGCCCCTGATGGAAAGGTGGCCGAGCAGGGCACCTACGAGGAGCTCAGCTCTCGTCCTGATGGCGCCTTCACAAAGCTGATGGAATGGCAGATCAATGGTGGCGAGAACACACCAGCAAACGCCCCCATCAGCCCAGCGACGGAAGAGAAACTGTGGCAGTTAGAGAAAGAGGAAGCTGAAGCTGACGTCGAAGATGCCAGCAGCGAACGCGACCAGCAGAAGAAGTAGGAGCGTCCACTGCTTCGTGGATGTCCAGGCGCCTGCCTTCCTGGGCACCCACTCTTTGTTTTTTATTTTCTTCGTTATCTTGTTTTCAGCAGTGTAGAGTATATAGCTCCTCTATGGGGCACATAGTACACTATTGTCTAGACAGCTGGGCCGCCTAAAGCTGGATGTACTATCTATCTACTACGGGATACCCCCCACACCGGGGTGGCTCAGCTTTTGGTGACTGGATAGATAAAATATAATACCCATCTCTACTTCTGAACTATATTCTCTGTGCAATTGTTGACACGCTATCAAAGCTTTTGAGCTATTGAACTCACTACTTGTTGATTGTCGTTGTCGTTGAATTGATAAGCCTCTTAGTCACCCAGTTCAACGTGACCCGCGGATTACCATTCTTGGCGAGTGTCACGCCTCATGACCAGCTGCTGCTCATCTTCTTATCCTCCGCGTCGATCTTCCCTGCCTCACTTTGTCTACCATCATGGGCTGAGCCTTGTACTACTCCCTGTCCCCTCTCATCACTTGAACAGGGACAACCCAAAGACTCGCTACAATGGACCGCATCCGCGGGCTTATCGCTCGCCGGCCTACGTATGAAGCAATCGAGCAGCCGGTTGACGCCGACGACGAGAGCATCCGCTTAACTCGTGAAGAGGAACAGCATCCCCGTTTCTCCAAATATGAATACGCAGTATTCTTTCTCTTGGGAGTATCTATGCTATGGGCATGGTATGTCCGACCTTACAACATCCGCATTGACTGCATCTATCTGACTAGACCGGGACGTCATAGGAACATGTTCCTCGCCGCTGCACCATACTTCTACCACCGTTTCCACACAGACGACTGGGCAGCAACCCATTATCAGCCTTCAATATTGACCGTATCCACCGTTACTAACCTAGGTTCCTCGTTCATCCTGGCCAAGCTACAGAAGGGAGCGTCCTATCCGAAGCGTGTCACCATCTCTCTGCTTATCAACATCGTGGTGTTCACGCTCCTGGCCTTCTCCACCATCCTGATGAAGGATGTCGCAGTAAGCACATACTTCAGCTTTCTCATGATCATGGTGTTTGGGGCCAGTCTTGCGACCGGAATAAACCAGAATGGCGTGTACGCTTACGTCTCCGGCTTTGGAAGAGAGGAGTATACCCAAGCCATCATGGGCGGCCAAGGCGTAGCGGGTGTCCTACCCTGCATTGTCCAGATCCTCTCCGTGGTCTCCGTGCCAAGTAAGAAGGAAGGACAAAAAGCACCACAGGAGTCCTCCAAATCCGCTTTCGCCTACTTTATCACGGCGACAGCCGTGTCGTCCTTTGCTCTGCTAGCCTTCCTATCCCTCGTCAAGCGACGCGCATCCTCAACCCTCTTAGACCCAACGGACGACCACAGCGACCCAGATGTGCCAGAGAACAAGTCTGTCAGCCTCTGGACGCTCTTCAAAAAGCTCCGCTTCATGGCCTCGGCCATCTTCCTCTGCTTCACAGTCACCATGACCTTCCCTGTCTTCACAGCGGAGATCGAATCCGTCCACGACACTCCCGGACGATCTCGACTCTTTGATCAGGCCGTCTTCATCCCTCTTGCATTCTTCTTCTGGAATGCAGGTGATCTGATGGGCCGAATGCTCGTCCTGTTTCCCCGTCTCTCCCTTGTTAACCGTCCCTTCGTGTTGTTCCTCTTTTCGATTGCTCGAGCCGCATTCATCCCGCTGTATCTTCTCTGCAACATTCGCGGCCGGGGTGCAGTCGTCGAAAGCGATTTCTTCTACCTATTTATCGTGCAGTTGCTGTTCGGAATAAGCAACGGGTACCTGGGAAGTAATTGCATGATGGGCGTTGGACAGTGGGTGTCTCCTGATGAACGTGAACCTGCAGGTGGGTTCATGGGATTGATGCTCGTAGGTGGGCTGACTGCGGGAAGCTTGATGAGCTTTCTGGTTGCTGGTGCTTGATTTTCGGGTACATATTATCGGTAGTTCACGGTGTTTTGGGTTTCATTGCTATAGACTGCAGTCATACCGTACTGCTATCGTGGGTATATGCCAGCGTATCCCTCTTGTATTTCGAGCTTTATGCTGCCCAATCGATCATAGGTATATAGTGGTTGAGGTATAATAGGCCGAAATAGCAACTACTGGGTCACTTCTCATACAAAGGAACTACTCTGAACCAGAAGGCCATCATGCCATCAAGATACATTAGTAGATCAATTAAACCAGTCAGTCAACACTGACTGACCCCACGGAATCATCTCCCCAACCAATGCAGCCCCGTTCCATATCATCCCAAAAAAGAAAAGAATTACGACTACATTGTACATGAAGATATACAACGAACGAACATCAGCATCACCACACCACATAAATCAGCAGGCAGTCAATAAAAGACGCCCATGATTTCCCCCATCAACCCAATCCACAGTTCGTTCAATGAAGGAAAAGAACAGAACAGAACAGAACAGAGCTCACGCCCGACGGGTACTCTTCTTCATCATCCGGCGGTGCTCCTTCTGCTGCTCACGCTCCAGGTACTTCTTCTGCTCCTCCGCAGACATACCACGCAGGAGACGTTCCCTGTCTTCCTTCTTGACCTTCTCGGCGGCAAGTCTGCGCTCCTCGGCCTTCTCCTCCTCATCCGCACGACGCAGCTTCTTGATCTCTTCCTCGCGAGTGCCCCGCACCTTGCGCATCACTTCAGGCCGGAAGTGGGCGGCGCCAACGAGGCGGTCGGCGAAGCGGAGGAATTGCGTGAATAGAGGCAGGGTGGTGGTGTAGCCTTCTGCGTTGCTGGGGAGAGTGACGGACAGTTCGATGCGCTTGCGGGGGGTGGTTTCCTCGATTCTGGTCACATGGTGTTAATTAGCACGCGTGCTCGGTTTGGGGGATAGATGAAACTGTTTATGAAGGGGGAAACTCACTCCATAGGCTTGTCAACGGGCTGGTCAGTAACAATCAAGTACTTGAAGTCATTGCCGGCCTTCTCAATAGCCTGGGCCAACTCGTTCGTGAGCAAAGCATCCGTGATCTCCGCACTCTCGGTCATGACCGTAACCCAGTTAGGCAACTTGTTGTTATCCCTGGTGAAAGTGATGCTCGCATCATAGCGATCCTGACGGAACTTCCGCATGTAGTTCTTGTGTACAACAGCCCAGATAAATCCATCATAGGTGGAGTTGTTTACTTTCAACGAAGAACGATCATTAGCCGGAAGCGGGACAACGTCCTTCTCCTTTCCGTCGAAGGTGTACGCCGTGGCCTCGTAAGTTTCCGTCGGCGGGGTCCAGCTCTCAAACAAGAAGCCCAGGACAGTCTCCGTCCAGAAAGTGACGGGGTTGTACCGTTTGGGGAGCTTGATGGCCACGTCCACGAATGCCACGTTCTGACGACCGGTCGCGTAGGAAGCGAATTCTTGAGCGGAGCGTTCCTTGAGGAGGGATTCGGGGGCAGGTTGTCCTTCGCTGTTGCTGCTGCTGGGGCCGTCGAAACCCACAACGGCGAACTCGCTTTGCAGGGCGGAGGTGTGGGCTTGCGCCCAGTCGCGCGCCTTGCGGCGGTTCTTGCGCGTGCCCCAGAAGTGGAAGAGGATGATTAGGAGGATGATGGGCATCACGGTCGCTTCTTGCATGAAGTCTCGTGGCGAGGTCCGCTCCCATACCCGATACCATTTGGTGTAGGGGACCGGGGTGACGCCTTGGGTGTTCACGGCTGGGATGGATGAGGACCCGGCGACGAGGGAGGCCGGGGAGGGTTCCGGAGCTTCGACGAAGTCGGCGAAGTCTGCATTGGAGACGGTGATTAGTGAAGTGTTTGTTACGTTGTGCTAGGGTTAAGAGAGCAATTGAAGAGAGTTTGGGGAAGAGTTGGTTTTCCTGGGGTACAAAGGTCGAGGTAAAAGCTGGGGTTTGGGGCGTGCGTGTTGTGAGACTCACCATCGTCAACCTTGGCTGGGTTCGAGGGCTGGGAACCGCCAAAGACGTTCTTGAACAGGCCCGCCATGATGAGGAATGGGGAATTGGACGGACTGGGGAACGGACGGGCGAGGAAACTGGCGACGTGGCGGAGGAAGGAAGAGAAGAGGAGGGAAGCGAACGGGCGTTAGGTTGAGTTAAATGGTTGACGTTCGTCGCAAACCGATCGGAGCCACGGTGGAGCCGACCGCTCAGGCGTCAAACCCCCAAAAGATAAGGAGAACGCTTAGATCGTGGGGATTTCGGAGGATTATGACTATTCCTTATTACGATCATGATTCTGGTTGTGGGAGGATATACTGAAAAAATATACAGTAGCATTGCTCGAAACTCTACGGCAATTCAACAAGGCAAAAACTAAACCCAGATTTGCCAGTCATTCTTTTGACTCCATCGATTGCGTGCTTCCAGCTTCCAGATCCCAAATCAAAGAGAAAACAACAGTAAAGATAAAGTAGTGGACAAAGGAGAGTAGAGTAGAAAATCACAGTCAAAGAGAGTCAGCGAGCGAAGTGGTATCCCTCAGAAACAGATCGCTCACGCAGGTCAAAAAAAATCAAAACACGCCAGATTCTTTTATGAGTACAGTCCAATCAGTGTACAAAATTCTAAAGCCCGCTTGGAAACAATTAAAACACGGTAAAGCACAGTCAGAATTAAATGCAGTGTCGTATCGGTCATGAAACGCTCCAGACTCGCTGGAGCTGGAAGGATTGCTCTGGAATGAGCATCCTAGCCGGGGAGAAAAGAAATGGTGAAGATAAAAGAGTACAAAGACGCCCACCAGGTCGTGCGAGTCACTGACCATACGCCGGGGGGGCATCATCATGGCTGAGACGATCCCAGAACGAACTGCACGAATTGCCGGGAGTCAATTTCTCCTCCCGCATGCGACGAGCAATTTCTCCGGCCAGTCGTTCAACCAGCGCTTGGTCAACGATGCTGGATGTCGGCTTGGCATCGGACAGTGGAAGCGCCTTGGAAGGGAGTTGGCGTGGGGCGCTTGCTTCTTCCTTCTCGCTCTCATGTTGAGCAGCAATGTAGGGGTGTACAGCCACCCGCGGAGTAGCGTTAACATCAACCGCCGAATGGTTGACCGGCTGAGCCGACGACTCTCCGGTCTCACGCAACATTTCAGTCGCAATATCGCGGCGGGGCATCTGCCTGGAAATACTCAAGCGGTGTCGTTCGGGAACCGTAGGAAGGTGGAGTTCACTGTCCGGAGACAACGGGGGAGTCACTGGGTCATCGGTCTGTTCGCTGACCACCGGCAAAGGTGCAGAGCAGATAGACGGTGCGCTGGTAGTCTCCGTATAAGTGCTCTCGCCGCTCACACTGACGGCATCCTCAGTAGTCTTGGGACGACGCAGGTCCACCACGCGCTTCTTCCGCCTGCGAGCATTGGATTTCGAGTGACGACCGGCTCCCAAGCTCAGACCGTAGCTGCTGAAAGTGTGGGTGTTCGTCGAAGACCGAGTCTGTGAGGACACCATGCTGGCTGTATCATGGAAAGACGACATCCCGCCGACTTGGGATTGGGTCCGGGAAAGTACTGGGCTCAGGGGAGACATGACGCCACCCGAAACTTCGCCCGCATCAGAAGGCGAAGTCCATGCGCGGTAAACCACTTCTTGAATAGACGGAGTAAACAGCGATAGCGTTCGCTGGGAGTCCGTAAGTGCGGCCAGACGTAGCAGGTTCTTCTGTGAGAACAAGGAGTGCGTCTCGACCGAGGAATCCAAGGAAAGTGAAGCGATCTCCGATTCATCCAAAGCGTTGCCTTGAGCATCTACAGGATCCTGTGGAGGACTCGCCAAGGGGTCCTGGCCAGGCCCCTCACCTGCGGTGTTGGTGGCACGGTTCGCCATTTCCTCTCCAGCCCGGTATTCTGGAACCCATAATCGGAGAGACAGCCGATGGATGATGGCGGGCAACTCATCCATGAACAAAACGCGAAGCTGGCCTTCTATTTCTCGCTGTAGAAAGTCGCGCACGAAGGGAATCGAATCGAATGTCGATGATACTTTGAGTGATTCAAGGGGGTCATTTCGGAAGACGACTGTAATGCCTTTTTGCTTCGAAAAGACTAATATGACGAAGCCGGAAAGTTTGAAGTCGGAAAGGGTGATTTGAAGAGGAATAGTCAACGGAGTTCTGCAATTCATGGCGATCAGGTCAGCAAGGATGCGCTTGGCTGCGTATTAGGGTAATCCAACAACACATACGCTGCAGCGACCGGTAAGGGAGTCGCAAAGGACGGTCGGGTGAGAAGATAGGTATTGAGCGGATTTGCTTGGACGCGGGTTTTCAGGGTCAGAAAGGCATCGCCCGTATAAGACATCTTAAAGATGCCTCGAAAGCGATCCTCAGCCAAGTCTCCGATTTCCAAGATCTCCAGCTCCGGCGGGATAGAACCGAGATTTAGTTCGGTGACATGGATATCGTCCACGATTATCGGCGGTTTTGGCGATTTATTCAAAGCGGCAGTTAACAGCTCTTGGGCGCGAGTGTAGAAGCTCGCGTCCGCCATTAAAGGCGACCAGTTGAAGTTGAACGCCATCGCGGGTCATTCAATGATGGGTGGGTTTTATTTCAGCGGAGGCGGCGACATGGGGAAAATGGGGGATAATCGACAACAGAACGCAAAGTGAAATCGAGACGTATTTGAGGAATAGACGGAAGGGCGGAAGTAACGCTTCGTCGGAGGTAAAGAGAGAGTCTGTGTGTGAGAGAGTGAGAGAGAAGGAGAGGGGCGAGGAAGGGTTGATGCGCCGATAAGCCGGAATGAAGGGAAAAGATGAAAAGGGCGGCGGATGGAAAGAAAAAAGAAGGCGAGGAATCCCGAGCGTCCGGCCAGTCAGTTTTACGGTTTTGATGGTTACGGCGCTGCGCTTTACAGTAGTGGTGTTGCGCTCGCGTGATCTACGCGGCGGCTCAGTCGGGTTCTTGCTTCGTGGATATTCAGCTAAACTAGGAGACAATAACTTATTCAAAAGCTGTCTGTTACTTGTATATACTACGACAAGTCCAATTTCAGCTGTCAGCCAGGATACAGGTTTACTGGGATGAGTCTTTGTGAGGATAGAAATTGGAAAATTTTCCCAAGCGGCAGGAATAACGTCACCGCACAACGGTAGGTAATCGTGGTAACGCACTAGTAACCCGCTGCACCGGCAAAATTACAATAGCAGAGAGAGCAGCAGAGCAAAAGCCCTCCTTTTGACTCAAGACTGTGTAGTTGCTTACTTCCGATCTCCTCCGACTGCAAGCCGGCCACCAAAACTAGTTAACTGATTGTCGCGCGTCATGAGGGCACCGATCGTCATGCTCCCCAGGCAGGAATTATTATGGGTCTCATGCCATTCATCCTTCTACCCGTCAAGGTACATTCATTTCTTCTAGACTATAATCTTCGCATCTCAAACACTCCTTTGTATCATTCTTCCCGTCCAGGCCGCCATCCTCGCAATTTCACTGTCAGGCCCGTGCTGGACTGACGGGCCAGAAGCAGTGGAATCCTGTGCCGATCCACCCGTCCCTTTTCCACCTCCATACTCTATTTACGGAGTACGGGGTACATCTCCGGAGTCGTCCATGCCTCTCCTATGACTCCTGTCTGATTAACGAGTCTTAAAATCTAGGTATATGCATGTCAATAACCCCCCATAGTCTACCAGGAAGGTAATCGTTAGTCTGCTACCTCTTTGGGAGCCAAACATTGCGCTAGATATTCCCAATCTGGCAGGTGACTTGCCGCGAAAAGTCTCTGGCAGGTCAACCCACGGAAAGCCTCCGATACACGAGCTTGCCGAGGCCTTCCTTTCATCCCGGCCATTCCAGCTCGGAACCTTACCATCACCACTCAGACCCCTTCAATAATAATCACAGGTCAAGTTCATGTTGTCCCTCTACTCGGAGATTTTAGTTCTGGAGCTGTGGCTTCCTAGCTTGATCTCCCTTGGGCTTTGTACTACCAACCGAGAGCTCGGTATCATAGAATTTTGATTTTAAAACTATATCTCATGAATACATATGAATACATTAATGTCTTTTGAGGCTGACGTAGAGAAAGACCATGGCAAAATTGTTTGATGCGATGAGACATTACAACGAAACACTGAATACTATTTATCAACAGAAAGCTACCTGAGCAATACTAGAGATTGACTAACCCTCTAAGCTTCCTTTCCTACAGAGTATGAGCATCCAACATGGCAATGACGATCTACTTACATAAGCAACACCTACCCCAGCAACCAAGCCACTATCTCGAATTAGGAAAGGTA
Organism: Aspergillus niger; assembly: GCF_000002855.4. NCBI lineage: Eukaryota > Fungi > Ascomycota > Eurotiomycetes > Eurotiales > Aspergillaceae > Aspergillus > Aspergillus niger. Next base: position 1,767,013 of record NT_166539.1, read on the forward strand.
TCAATAGCCCCGGTAAGCATCAGTGGCCTCCACTGAATCTCGCCGCAGCTGCTGCTCTCCTCAATCTTGGGCACATTCTTCAATACACACGGGCGCTAGGCTCATTGAGCCACTAGGAGCAACTCTATCAGGATCGCTCTACCCTCACATTACAACATCACCATGCTATCCCCGTCCTCGCCTGTTGTCGCGGCCGACAACACAACCCCTGGACAATGGAATTCGAGACCAGCCACCAGAACACGCACATGCGCACAGAGAAAGGTGTACGGAAAACGAAGAGCGGATGCGCCCAGAGCAGTGTTTGAGCAGCGAAGTCCAGCCAAAGATCTGGAAAAGCAAGCAAAAAAGGCTGTTCAGGGTGCTGTGGAGGGCCTTCGAGAGAAGTTGGCTGAGGTTACGATAGAGGAGCCTGCGTTTCAAGAGCCAGAACCCGAGAAGCCTCAGGAAAAGGAAGCGAAGGTGGAAGAAGATGACGAAGAGGATATTCAACCTGATGAGACTGAACAAGAGGCACCTATGCCAGAAGCGACACCCACCCTTGTATCCGAACCGCAAGACGAGCCATCCCCATCGGAACAATTATCACCAGACCGCAGCCCTAAAGAAAGCACGAAATATGAAACAATGGTCGAAGTGAGGATTAGCCCGAAGGTGTCGGTTGAAAGACCTCGGAGACGCAAGCAAGCTACCGAAGGAACCACGGAGAGCGGACGGCGATCAGCAAGAAAGGATAAGCCAGCACCGCGACTATCATCCGGTTGCATCACAGATGAGAAGGCAAATGCCTACGTTCGACCAATTCTGAACGAAGCGTTATCCCCGGTCGCCGCTCAGAGCGTACAAAAGTTTGGATCATGGGCGGCTCGTGCGGGCAACTTGTTGGAAGTGGTGAAGATCGCAGAGGGTTCGTATGGAGAAGTCTATAAACTACGGCTGCGGGAGGAGCTGTGCAAAAAGGAAATGTCCAAATCCAAGCTTGCGCGCCTAAAGGCCTACGGTGATGGTGTGTTCAAGGTGGTCCCTCTGCGCGCTCAGAGCGGCCCTGGTTCGAAGAAGTTTACTAGCGTGGAGGAAATTGTCTCCGAAGTGAAGATGCTTAAGTATCTGGATCCAATCCCTGGGTTTGCTCGCTTTCGGGAGATCCACGTTGTTCAGGGTCGCTTCCCGGAAAACTTCCAGACGGCGTGGGACTACTACAAGAAGACCAAGGACGACTGTCTGAATCCGAATCCGTCTAGTAAACGGGCGTACCCCGACTCACAACTCTGGGCAATCATTGAGATGGACGATGCTGGGTGCGAGCTGGAAAAGTTCTCTTGGTCATCAATCTTCCAGATCTACGACATCTTCTGGGGAGTCGCAATGGCCCTTGCACGGGCGGAGGAATATGCATTGTTCGAGGTTCGCACCTGCCCCCCTCTCTCCAGGATACCAAGACACCCTTACTAACATCACATCAGCATCGAGATCTCCACCTTGGTAACGTCTGCATACGAAGCACGCGCCCCGAAGGCCGCATGGATCCACCAACCGACCACGAAATCATCAGCCAGTCATTCACGAGTGGCTTTGGACTCAGCACCCTAGAAACCACCATCATCGACTACTCCCTCTCCCGCGCGGAGTTACGCATGAGCGAAGAAACAGAGCTCGTCGAAGTCGCCTCTTCGGATCTGGACAAGAAACAAATCTTCGACGCCATCGGTCGTGACGAAGACGAGATCATGCTACGGAACACCTACAGATAGTACGTACCAATATCTCCAAAAGTCCCAAGCCCCCTCTTCCTTTTCCGCAGCGTATCCAGCAGCCAAACTAACAACAACCCACAGCATGCGCGCCGAAGTCTACCACGGCGAACCTCTCAGAACCGAAAAGTCTCCCGATATCCCGGGCATCTGGGCCGAGTACGCCCCACGAACCAACCTCGTCTGGCTCGTATTCCTGCTCAAGTCCCTACTCAAAAACAGAAAGAGCGAGCCAGCAGCTACGGCACCGGCGACACCTGCTCGACAACCTCTTGCGCCATGCTCGCCTAATAGGGGCTTGAAGAAGCAGGTAGCGAGATCTCCGCTGGAGAAAATAAAGCAACAGCAGCAGCTGGAACACAAACCGAGAGTTACGGCTGCGACGCAGGAATATATTTCTCAATTGAAGAAGACGTTGGAGGATCGATTACAGGGTGTTCTGGAGTTGCTGGATTTGGAAAGTGGGCATGAAGATATGTGTTGTGCGGCGGATTTGGTGGCGTATGCGATTGATACGCAGTGGTTGGATGAGAAGGATTTCTTTTGATCATTGTGCTGTATACCATTGCATTGAGGGTGTTAGGTTCGGAGTGGTGGTGATATTTATTTGCATCATGGCATAGACAAATGGTTGGGGCGTTTCAGGGAATCGGTTATACTACAGGATATATATATTGACTACTATATCTAATACACTGTTTACACACTTCAACCAACGGAAACGAAGCAGTAGTACCTTCACTCATAGAGTGTGACTCGCATACAAAACGCATAACATTCTACACTTACTGCACCACGGCACTCCCCCATGATCGGCACACTAATATCTAACGGTACCAAAAATCCATCGGCTCCCCCAAGCAATCCGCCACGGTCGTAGCTAAACAAACCAACCATTAGCACCACCGTCTACTCACAACACATCCCAAGTAAAAGTCAAGGAGGGGTAAACCTACCAATCAACCCCCTCCTCCTACTCTCCTCCAACATAACCCTAGTCAAAGTCCAAACCGTCTGCGCATGCGTATCATGTGCCAACACCACCGTCCCGCCCGCCTGCACCCCCTCCACAAACTTCCTTCACACTCTCCCCTATTAACTGAGGCGTATTATTCTCAAAGTCCTTTGTGTCTACACTTGCCCCAATAACATGGTATTCCAAGTCCGTCATCAATGCGAGGATTCTTCCGTCCACAGCTAGGAAGGGCGGGCGCATATAGGTGGGGACTCGACCGATGAAGGTCCGGAATAAGGACTCGAGGGTGTTCATCTCGTTAATTATGGTGGGGTTGTCGAGGGTAGGGAGGAAGGAGTGGCCAAATCTAGTGATGAATATATATCAGGGTATTTGGTTCGAGGGGTTCGGTTTCATGGAGATAGTAGCGAGACTGGGGAGACTTACGTGTGAGAGGCTATTTGGTGCCCTTCAGTGTAGATGCGTTGTAGGATGGGAGCACTCTCCTGTAGTCGGTAGCCGTTCACGAAGAAGGTTGAGCGTGCCCCGTATTCGCTGAGGAGGTCCAGAAGGGCTGGGGTGAAGGTTGAGGGGCCGTCGTCGAAGGTTAGGGCGATGGTGTTGGGGACGGTGCAGTGGGTGATTAGCATGCCGTAGGGGACGGCTGAGGAGTGGGAGGTTTCGTTGATGGGGTGGCTGTAGCAGGTTGGAAGCAGGGAGAGGATGGTGAGGATGAGGGTGATTGCTAGGAGCTTGGTCATGGTGTATGAATAGTGTAATGATAGATGACGTTGGTTATGAATATAGGGAGGGATTGGGGGTAGGGAATAGAAGTAGGACTGAGGGATGGTTTGCTTCTAGGGATCATGTTGCGTGATTTAACTTGCTAGAAGTACAGTATTTGGAAAGAGTAGATGTCGTGCTTGCTGGAGGAAAGACCAGAAAAGTATCGGAGATGGGAAGGTGTGGCATCTCCTTTCCTCCATTGGTATATTTCATTGCTGAGTCTATAGAATAGAAAGTATATGAATATGCCGTAGCTTCGATATTAGCTTCTCTATCGATTATGAACATGGGGATGAGGTAGTGAGTCAGATACAATATATCCTGGAACGCTATACCAGCCAGTGCAGTTTATGATATTCGACTCCACTGCCTTTCGCCCCGATAAGCTTGTAAGATGCAACCCCATTGACGTCAGCTGCACAGGCGCATTGAATCTCGCCATCGCATTCATTTATCAATCCATCACTTCGGTGCAGTGCCTACATGCTACCGGAGCATCCTTAGCATGGATTGAGGTGAGTGATGATAATGGTGATGATGATGATGCTCTGAACAGGTCTATTGAAAATATTCATCTGATGTTGCGCTAACTTACAAACCATCTAACCATCTAGTCTAACAGATGCAAAGCGAAATAACCCAGCCAACGCCAGGTCGCAAATTACAACTTGCCATAAACCTTCACCCTCTCCTCAACGGGCTTCTTCGGCTTCTCCTGACCCTCTACTTCGGGACTACCGAACACCAGTTGAGAGATGAGCCGCCAGTCAGTAGGAATATCCCACTGCTTGGCCACAGCGGAATCAATAAGCGGGTTATAATGCTGCAAGTTGGCACCGAAGCCAAGGGATTCAAGACCAATCCACACTGCATTCATTAGCATTGCCATCTCATGTCAAAGTAAAACGGGACCAAAGACATACAGAAGTACTGATGCATGGCATTGGTATGATGCGCCCAAGGCTCAAACTGGTCCTTGTAGGCAGGGAACTTCTCTTGGAAAGGCTTGATGTGCTCGGGGTCTTCATAGAAGAGGATCTAGGTACTCATTTAGCACAACATCCCGACATATACCCAATCAATTGAAATGATGACTTACGGTTCCCATCCCATTCTTCATACCCTGCAGCTTCGGCTGCGTCTGATTCTTCCACGTCTCCTCAGGCAGAGTTCCCTCCTTAACGCGGGCCTGGAACAAGTCCATAGTGATATCCCAAAGGCGCTCATGCTCCTTATGCAGCAGAACAATCAACCTCGTCGACTGAGTATTAAAAGCACTGGGGACATTCAAAATAGCCTGATTGACGAGCTCCTCGATCTTCGAGTCCGGCACGGGACTATTCCTCCCGAGCTTGTAGATGGAATGGCGACCCCTGGCCAATTCCACGAGCGCATCAGAGCTAGGCATTTGAGAAGGCATCTTCACTGATCCAGTGGACGAGAAAGGTCTAATCGCAGAAGCAGTAGTAGTCACCAAAGGCGAAGGCGTATTAACAGCAACGTTGCTCCGTAATCCAAACAATGAAGAAGAGGAAGGGAAAACCCGACGAGCAAGAACCCGGGGGACAGCCATGATATTTGTATGCGTTGTAGCAACGAGATTGATATTTTCGGTGAAGACCAATAAAGCAAGCCCCGCCAAACAAATTCCGATCAGCCCAAGGAGATGTAACCGCATGATCAACAACACCTTTCTCCTTCTCAGTTAAAAGCATCCGCGGAAGAAGAGGCCAGGGCGGCGCGGAATTACGGATGAAACGCTTATTAATGGGGGCGATTTTCGCCTTCCAGACACATGTACTTGGTTATTTGGACTGGACTGTTCTGGTTACTCTGTTCAGGGCAAAGACTTCCTCCGCGCTGGGAAAACTTGATGTCAATTGTGGGGTTCTATTACTTTGATTATTGCATTGACTTCGGAATAGTCTTCTCCTTCTCCTTCTCTAGGCTTCGAGGTCGGTCGGTGAATTGGCCTCCGTTCGGGGTATTCGGTCGGGTATGCCGATGCTTGGGGCGAGTGGGGTGACGTCATTGCTTGGTGGGATAGTCACCGTGTTGTTAATAGAAGAAAGAATCATAAAGTATACTCAAATGACAGACATTACTATGAGGTAGATTATAGTCCGTGTAAGTGTATACATTATGCAATAAAACCATAGAGTAATAGGTGAATCCCTAGTGTACACATCAAGCAAGAACCACAACCGAAATCGAGAATGAGGAAAAAAAAAAAAGGATGCATCAAATTTGTAGCAAGACGTATCACTGACCCTCCCTGCCCCGATGAATATGCGAGAGATGCAATAGTGAATGGAAATTGCCAATCGAACATTAATAGGTAAGTAAAGACATGATATCAAAAGCACGATGAAACGAAAAAAGAAAAGGCCGTCGTCAATCATTACCGTGCAACTTCCATAAGTAATGGGCCGCCTGGTGCATGTCTCAATAGGGTGCTGTGAACCCCCAACTGTCGCAGCTGCTATTGCAGGTTGTAGCTGTAAGACGCAGAAAACAGTTCAGGACAAGTCATTATGGGACCCTATATCGAGGACTGTGAATGCGCCCGTGGACTCTGCTGAGCACACTCGCTTTCCGATACGTTGTTCTTGGCCCCTGCGTACCAGTCCTCCACAATCAATTGGTGCTCCAGGTCGAGCCAGTACTTGGCTTTCCCGCCAGCCCCGGTCTTGAGGTCCAAATCCCCCAGCCTGATCTCCACACGGCCGGAATCGTCGCGTGGCATCTATGCTGATGTTAGCGGACACGTGGCGCGCTGGCGAAAGTTATTTATGTACGTACCCTTATGAACATTGTACAGTCTCGCAGTGTCATCGCAAGCGACTTATCTCGCGAACTTGGCGGAGGACCGTAAAGCCCCACATCCTGTAAGGCTTTCTGATGTGTCAGGAGCCTCTGCAGCGTTCCATTTCGATAAAGTACCTTTGCCAGCCGTGCCTGGTCTTTGCATCCCTTGACAAATTGGGCCGCACGGAGGACATTGTCGAACCTGTCAGATACCAGGTCGAGTGGGCAAAAGGATTGTTCCTCCGCCAATCCTTTTCTGCGCGCTTTTTGGTTCTTCATATCGCGGAGTGCGCAAGTTCGGCATCTCCGGGAGTTAGGTGGTGCAGAGGGAGATTGTATTAGCCATTTAGGTTTCAACTCTGAGAGCGTCGTCCCAGGAATGCTGAATGTAGTCATGTCTGTTATGAGTAGCCCAAACGGCTCCGCCGTAGAGAGGTACACCCCTTGGCGCCGTTTTGGACGTTGGCCGTTTCGCTCTGCTGCCTGTAGCTGTTCATTACACCCCTGAACAAGCCCTCTGGGGAGGTAAACGAGCTCCTGATCAACTAGCTCTTCTGGTTTGAAAAGAGGACGAATGCATCTATCAAAATTGCGTGCAATCTCCTGATAGGAGATCCCTGCGCTCGTATTCTTCCGGAGTCGGAGCAATTTACCCTTGAACATGGAAGGCACCTGGAGCGTGCCCATTGAACTAGGCAGTGAGTTGGAAACAGTCACAGGGAGGTCATTTCTTCGATCAACGTCCATCTCTGCCGGAGAGAGGATTCGATAGATAACATTGGCGCCGCCTTCCGCGAGGTAAACGAGCCGAGCTCCTACTGGGAGCTCTAGTAGATTGGGCTTTGTCATTGGTCAGGTAAGTGGAAGACGAACAATGACGATGGTTGTCGACTGAGAAAAAAACCATGACAAATGCCACAGGCAGATGTCCTCAAGAATGCCTACAGCCCTGGTTAATATAGTAGCAAGCGTTCTAGCTCCGTGGTATGCGCGCAACGTGATGTATATAGTCACGTGGGCTGATTTAGTCCCGCAGGGAAAAAGTCCGAGGCGCAGCAGGCAAGAATTCAGTGTGCAGTTGAAAAGGGAACATGCAGCCTCTTCATGTACGCAGATGCAAATCACTTAAAATGGACACTGGGTCTTCCAGGGGGATGGATAAGCGTCCAGCGCAGCGCGAGCGTGAACGTGGAGAGAGGGGAGTAGCTGATCTAAATACTAGTTCAAAAGTCGGGCGAATCTTGTCTCTTCAGCTGTCTCTCTTTCACTCCGGCATTCACGCTTTTTTGCAAGTACGGAGCCTCGTTATAATCGGCCAATTGGCTTTCAGCGGAAGGGAGAATAAGTTGCTCGACCAGATTAAACGGGCTGTGCCCACTCTTCTCAGGTGATCGATCTTTAGAATTAAGGTCTATTCATTCACCCGCACGGCGAGTGATGAGCTCAGGGATTCTGGAGGGAAATCCTCCAACCCGATTGCGTCTAGTGGCAATACTCGCTAGATCTGGAAGGGCGAGCCTTGTGCAGGGATCAGGTCGTCGCAGCCCCGTGGCGCTTGGCCGTGCGAGCCTTAGGCGGATTGCATGCCAATCATATCACGGCGCGCAGATTAATCTCGAAAGGCCTGAGTATTGTCACCACACCGCGCATCTAACGCTTCAAGCGACACGAGCAGCTAGCCAATACTGCGACAAGATAAGTAAGACTTCGTAAATGGGAAAGTAACGAGTAGTGGTTACCCTCCGAAGCGAAGTCTGGGTGAGCGCTTAAACGCAAGGCGTCGGGCACACAGACGTCGACAGAGCCCGGGTCCTGGACGCTGCACAGCGACGAGAAGAGGCGGTCAGAAACGTGGACAGCTGAGCAGACGCTGGTTGGAGGTTGACTGTAAGGAGTACAAGGAAGAGTTGACTGGACGTCACGGAATATGCTAAATCATGCGAGCGATACTGCCGTAGTCGCTAGTGAACTATCGGGACGAACTAACGAAGCGCACTGGAAGACAAAACGGTCGGACCAGCAGGGCTGCGTCAAACCCGGTCGGACGGGCTGCTCAGAGGAAGGGTTCGCCGATTGAATGGAGCGAAAGTGGCCTCAGTCGGGATTATAATTGATCAAGGAGGGTGAGAGAAGCCAGTGAGGATAGAAGATTAGCCACGAGACGAGAGATGTCGATAAATCTAGGTTGGTTAATGCGAATTTGGTTCCAGAGGGGCGGACCGAATAATTGCAGATGACAGACGACCCAAGCAAGGGCCCAGTGCGGTTTGGCGATTTGAAGGCGTTCTTCCTTCCCGTTTATCCTGCCAGAGCCTCGAGCACCTCCTTTGTCTTCTCTGCAGGCCATTGTTGGCCATATGTCCTCTTGTAAGTTGTGTTCCCCTCTCATAAGAACAGAGTGGGACGACTATTGATTTCCCTTCTTGAAAAACAGAAAAAAAAGAGCAAGGAATAAAAAGAGGGTCACCAGAGGAAAATCGGACAAACGATTCGCTAGTAAAACTAGCATCTGCCCCAGGATCGTTAGATCCAGATCCATCTTCCCACACCCACAGCAGTAGTCTAGTAGATAGTGAGTCTAAGGGCATCCTCGGCCGTCGGCCCAAATTTAGTACAAATCGGCCATGATGCTGCTGGGGGCGCTGGAATCCGGGGAAGGAGGGAAAGAAAAAAAAAAAGCAAACCTGCATCGAAGGAGCACTAATTCCTCCCGGTCGGGGTTTGCCATGGTAAAGTTGGCTTCAGATATGAGACCTCACAAACCGATCCACAGCAACCCATTGTGCTCAAGATACATCTTCCATCTTGGTTCTGGAGTGATGTGTTGTCCGCGGAAACGTACAGATCTTCGACGGTGGAGTTGTCTGGGAGTAGTCCACTTCTTGCCTATCTGACCAACTTCCTCAGAGAGCGGTTGGGATTATATTCCACCATAGAGAAGCGAGGAACGAACAATTCCGATGATTATAAGCTAACAGCCAATGCGCATCTCATGATAGAGTGGCGTAATGGCAATCCGCACTGCCTGAAGTCACGGTTGCCCCTCCGTGCGCCGTTAAGGCCCCGCGCTTGGGATGAACTCCTCATTCTGCCCGCCAAAGTGGCTGGCTGCTCCCACTTGTCAATCCATTCCATCCTCCAGTAAAAATAACCCTCGCGCAATCAGATCCCAATTCTATTTGGATTAGTTTCGACAAACTAACTTACTATCCTACTCCAATCTGATTCTGCATAACAAAAATGGCCGAGACATCCTCATCCATCCCGACTCCCCCGCACTGCACCGCCGATTTCTGCTTGATCCCAGTGGGTGATTTCATTTCCTATCCAGTTCCCCCCAACTCTACCTACCTTGCACTTAGTTATTCGCCTCATGCTGCCTGACTATCTCCACATCGTACCCATGCCATGGCTACTACTTATCTATCCATGCAATCACTACCCAGTTCGGTCTGCATGTCATCAGACCGAGGGGGTGAAAGTGACGTGACACATTCATTCATTCATTCCCATCTTGTCCAGCATCAAGCAATCAATCAAGCAGTCATCCCACATGCGTGGATGCACCAGGATCATGACCCCACGAAGCAAACCTTTGGCCATGTCCTATTTTGATTCCCTGAACTCAGCTAAGAACTTACGCTACTGGCGATAATAGATCGGCACATCATCTCCCTCCGTGTCCGCCCAAATAGCCGATGTTCAGCGCCTTATTGAGAAATCTGGCCTGAAATACGTCATGCATTCAGCTGGGACCACGCTCGGTATGTATACCGCTATTGGATTTATCCTCCGATAGCCAATATTATTGATGTGCGCGTGCGCATATGTATGTTTATTGGCTGACGTCTATCATAGAGGGTCCTTGGGATAGAGTTCATCAGGTTATTGGTCAAGCGCATACGATTCTTCATCAGCAGGGTATTGTGAGGATTCAAACAGATATTCGCGTTGGCTCGAGGTGTGTAATTGCTTTTCTTGTTGGCTTGTTGGCTTGCTTCTGTTGTTTTCTTGGTTTGATGTTGTGGTGGGGGGCTTGGAGACTGTTGTTATCTACTTGCTTGGGTGGGCGGTGGTTACACAAGCTAACTATTCTTGCTTACAGAACCGATAAGGAACAGTCCTTTGAGGACAAGGTGAACAAGGTCCGTGAGTTGTTGAAAAACGACTAAGCAGATACTACAAGGGTATGTGCGTGGTACTCGATTGAGTGGAAACGCTCCAGCAGTTGCACCTTTCTTTATATGCTATCGCTTATGGACATGGTATAACGATCATATCAGTTAGATACACTGTGCAACATATGATAATCATCCGAACGCCAACCTGGTACCCTTATTTATAGCAAAAGGAATGTCGTGAGGCTCGTCCAAACCTTAAAAACCAGCGCTGATGTTGCAACTGTAAATATGTGGAATAGATGCAAATGACAATGTACTAAATAGGCTAGTAAATTCAAAATGAAGGGAGAAAGGACGGTGAAGACACCACAAAGTATGAGGTCTCAGCGGTCAGCTTAAACTGCAATACCGCCGCCCAGCAGACTTCCCCAATCTCCACCAGCCCAGATCCACTCGCCCATGCTGGGATTCGCCCCATCTTTGGCTTTTTGGACGACTTCGACCAGGCCCTTGAAAACGTTGGAGTACGTGGAGGCCGAGCTTGTGACGCTGACAGAAGTCAGGTTCTTCCGTCCAGTAGCGTTGGTGACATTGTTTAGACTGTCCACGGTATCGATGGCGGGACCCTTGTCGAAGAAGTCGACCAGAATGAAAGTAGGCTGGCGGCCATTGTACTCCTTCTTGCATTTCGTTGCTGTGTCTCCAAGGTTTCCTGTTCCTCCGGAGGCCGCATTGGTGGTAGAAATGTAGCTGACGTTGGGGTACTCGATGTCCAATGTCTCTTGGTAAAGGAAGTGGTTCATGAATGGGAGGCGGTTGGAAGACAGGGCGGTGGAAAGCTCGTTCTGGAGGCTCGTGGGACGATCGGGCTCGCAGGAGAAGTTGGAGGCGGAGGTCACATCGTAGTTGTTCTCCCAGATAAAAGTGAACTCGTCCATCAGATACGGTGCTACAGTGTTGCTTGAAGCGTCCAAAGAGGCCACGAAAGTCATCAACCGGGTACCATTATTGATCAGTTCCTGCAATGTTGGCCACGAGCTCGGTGCGGAGGTTTGCGAGGTAGGAGTGTAGGTGTAGTTGGTGAGATTGGCCGTTTCGAATTGCGAGTGCAGATCAGAAGCTGTTGCGTCGTCTGAGTTGACCAGCAAAACAGTCACAACTGAGATTTGACAGAATATATTAGTTTTCAGTTCGTCTGGGAATAATTGCAGTCTGTCACCAACGTACCATCATTGGGGTTGGAGTCCAACCAGCTTTTGATATCTGACAGCCATGTACTCAACAGTCCTGCATCTAGATAATCGCAACTAGAGTGACATAGACGCCACTGTGAATTCGACTTATGGACTTGAGCTGTGACGAGACGGACACCAGCGTCAAGCTGGAGCGTAGTATTGTAGTATCTGTGACGTGGTCAACAAACCGCATTGACGTTCTGCTTTCCCAATCCAACTCACTGGTCTCCAAAGGTAGAGTAATCTGTCGAGGCATCTCGTAGAAACGGACTGTCGTGTGCACCCAGATGAGTGATTTCTCCGTATGACTTGGAACACAAGTCTGGGGAGTTGTTGCATGCAGTGGATCGCGGCCGTACAGCCTTCGCCGCTGCGAAGGGAAGGAGCGCTAGAACTCCCAGTCCTAGCATGCTGATTGCGCGTTCTGGTTGGGTGGAAAAGGATATCAATCGTTCAGATGCTATATAAGCCGGTAGGACTCATGCAAAAAGAATTGGCTGCGAAGTCCAAGCAACAAGTGATACACACCGAATGCGCGTATATCAAGAAAAGGGGAAATTATCCGTCTACTTATTTCAAGGGTTTAATTAATTGATGCGCCAGATGAGTGAGAATTATTGTTTCAGCAAAGAAAAGAGGGGGAAAGGGAGAAAGAAGAATCAGACACAGTAAGCATCCAACCTTCGGGCCATAAAGGATGTGTAAAGGATGTGGATGATGCAGGCGAGCAGGCAGAGCAATAATCAATAAACCCCACTCGTGAAAGCAATGAGTGAATTGTGCAGAGAGTGTGGACTACCAAGACGCACTACATGGACTCCTAAAGCCTGAACCACGGCAACAACCGCGCCATTTGGCTTGGATCACCCCTACGGGTCATGAGAAAGTTAAGAGGGCAGTGTTGATCTACCAGTGACGGTGGGCCGGTATGAACAAGGCTCTGGGAGATGGAGTCTGGCCGCGTTGCCTGCCAGCCTATTCTTAGGAACAAGGGTCGGTCATGACTGCTCCTGTTTCGCATTTGCTGACGGGCCACGCCATCTGCGCGTGGCGAAGCCCGCCCATGTTTGTCTCGTTTGTTGTGTGGCCGCGTTGCCCCGGTTTCTTCACGTGAGCGGTGTGTCTTGTGCTGGGCTAGTATTACAGTAAAATTGTTGTTCTATCGTATGTGTTGCTATGTGGTATATTGTACATATATAATTTCACCGGCTACTCACAAAGGCTGCCCCTCGCAGGCTCTTTTCCCTCAAGAAGGTTCGACGTGTTCGACGTTGAGACATCTTCGAGCTGGGTGGGTTAACCAGCCGATACACATCCCTGGGCTCCCAACCTTGGAGCAGGAGGGGCTGTCCCCACGCACGGTCAATATCTCCCAGGACTCGCTCCACACTATATGGGTTTTCCCGTCGCAACATGCGACTCATGTGACGACTGGAGCGGCGAGGTCGTCCGTATAGCACCGCAAGCCGGTGCCGGCAAGCCCGTCTGATCCATCTCGTCCAAAGCTGCACACCGTTCTGTCCAAGCTCGCGAAGGAGAACAAGACCACGCACCCAAGGAACAAAGTTCTCATCATCCGTGTGGAAAGGATTATAGTCGTCTCGTTTGGAGGAAACACGCATCCGGAACCCCCAATAGACAAGAGCGGCTTGCGTCTGTTTGCTGAATATAGCCCCGAGGATGGAATTGCGCTGTTGGTCCGGTGAGATAGCATGAGACGATTGCTGTACAGTCGATAGCGATATGATCTGGAGAGGAGCGTGGTCTTGTTGGGGCTTAGAAGAATAATAACGGGCCAGCCAGAGACAACATGTTCGAAGCTCATCCCAACAATTCATCATGCCGAATCGCTTGATCATCTCGACCCAAAGGTCAGGAGACACAGAAGCACCCACAGGAACGATGCGTCGTAAGACACGGAAGAGAAAGGTTACTTCCACGACTTCTGAGCGACGCTGACCCTTGATTGGGCTGACACCGGGCCTGCGAGGAGTCAGGACCTTTTCAACCATGAAGTCAATGCTTTCTTTGGTGAGGCTTTGACTGCGCAGTGCCATTTCATCAACCAGCTTGGAGGCCAGAGTCCACTCGCCAGCTGCAAGATGTTTTCTGAAATGAATGTTGAACAGAGCCGGCCCTTCGTTGGATAGTTCACTTAAGATTGCCAGGGTCATATGATAATGACGCCAATCCTTACTAAGATAGTAAGATAGAAGTAGAGACTCTTGTATGCGCGCATCCTCAAGGACGTCGGGATGCTCATCGCTGTGGAGCAAGTCCGATAAGAGTATGTCGCGGTTCTCCGTGGCGAGCTTGCGAAGAAGACGCACGAAGACAGAGTTCCCCAGCGAGATGCCTGCTCGTTCGAGCTTTCGGAGCTTACTCAGTATATCTTGGCTCCCCCGAGCTCTGAGCGCCATCTCTCGTAGAGATTGCGGTCCAAGAGCTGGCACGCCAAACATTTTCAAGCCAGAAAGGATTGTATCGAAGTTAAGAGCCTCCGTAGCAAAAATTCGGGCGCCGAATTCATCCTTTATTGGTCTCTCTTCATGCGCAACCTTTCCTTGAGTTTCTGCAGCAACTGTGTCAGGATCATCGGTTTCGTTTAGCTTTTCAGGGAATCGTTGGGAGGCATAGCGGTGGAGCTCTTGGTAGGACGACCACGGCCCGTACTGTTTGGCGCTCTCTAGTACTGGCTCGAATTCGTCGAAGGAATGTGGATGGTCATTTTCTTGAATGAGGAGTCTGTGCATTGAGAGCGCATCGTCAAGACGGCCACAGCGCAACAGGGTAGACATGATGGGAGCATAGATCTGGTGGCCTGGAGTCATACGGCAGATGCTACGGAAGGCCCATAAGCTTGATGAAGCAGCCCGCCCCCTGGTCTTTATCGCTCCAGTAATTCTATGTTGCTGTCGAGCAGGAACGGTCGGCCGGAAGACATGTAAAATATCGTTCGGGCGTGTCAAATGAGGATGATGAAGGCGTTTGTGCCATTCAACAGCCTGCTGCGTCATGCCACGGTCAATAAAGCCACCAACGACAGCCTCATAGAAACCCTCCCAGCGCTTCCCCGTTGTATTCCAAAGCGCCAGCGCATAATTAGCGATTTCGTTCAGAATGACACCGTGCCGTATGCCAGCTTCCACAAAGCTTTGCCAAAAGAAATCAGCGACTTCTCCTTCAACGGGCAGTTGCACACCATCAACGCGGCTCGTCAAGCCCTCCCAAATATCCAACGTGCCTTTATCACCATAATGACGTTGCCGGTAGCGGAGTAACTCCTCCCAGAGAGCGAAATCGTTCCGATGCACCGGGTCGTCTATTAATCGGGTTCCGATGTCATCCGTATGTCCTATGTCCGATTCAAATTCCAATCTCTCTGGTTGTAACGCAAGGCTACGAGAGCTTATCCCGGTGAAGCTTTGAGCCGTGTCGCCAGAGCTTCCACTTTTAGCTGCGGCCTGTTTGTGTGGCGTATTAATTTCGTATATGCGGAAGCTGAATGCTCGCCTCGTTGATGGAAAAGAGGAATCGTTCGCAGGCGTTTGTTGCAGCTCCGCAGCTGGCGCACTTCTCGCCTGTTTGTGAGTCTTGGATAAGCATCGAACACATTTAGCTGTGCGTCGAACGTCCAATTGTTCAAACCCAATTGGCATCGATATCAGGGAGTCGAGAACCGAGAGAGCTGACGGCCTCTTCAGTAGTCGAAGAAGAGCCGGGCGCATGAGGTTTGAGGAAAGGAGAGCGAAAGGAAGGCGGCAGTAAATCTGACCATCCTCGTAAATCGCACTCTATCACGAAGTGTGTTAGTGGCACATGTGAACACAGGTAACTGGCGGCTTTCTTCTGCTCTGCACACCTTTGATTCCGCGGACTACTTTTCTGGGCACGCCGGGCTTCCACCAGAAACACGCTATACTCGCTACGGTTAGAAGCTTACATATTCACGTGATAATTATTAAGCCTCGCATCCTAAAGGCGGAAGTGGGAGGATAGTCACGTGATATTCAAGGACCGTTCGGGTCCACACTTCACGACATCGACTGATCATTGTTGCTGCTAGCCTCTCATCTGCCATTGTCCCTCCTACCTCCTCCATAACCCCCATTGTCGCTTTCGCGCACCGCCAAAATGTTCCGCACCGCTCCTCGTATGGCTGGGTATGTTCACTGATTTCATTTCCTTACTTGTTCCCCCGCATGGCTTCCTGAGCGCGGCCGGGCTGACGGCTTGTCGGTCGGGACTGTTGGCTGCTCAATTGCGTAAATATTCCATGCAATTGGGACTCGGAAGCGAACCTTTACACTGGATTGACTTGCTAACATATTTGCCTTCCCATAGATTCGTGTTCCGTGAGAACCGTGTCCCTTACTACCAGCGTCTTTTCCAGCAGCACGACGGCAAGCGCCAGTGGTGGAAGGTCCGTTGATCTGCGAATCGATCGTAACTTACGAAAGCAACAAGAAAGCCTAACAAACGAACTCTCTATAGACTGAGCGCAGTGGTTACCTCATGTGGCCCTACCTGATCTCCGTCTACGGAATGGGCATCGGTAAGCGCCTTAAATACATAAATAAAGATGGACCACGGCTAATGCATATCTTCCTTAGCTACCACCTACGCTATGGGTCGTATGGTCTTTGTGAGTTGCACCTTGGAATTTGGGTTTCAAAGGGGAACCTGTGGAATAACAGATTTACTAATGCTCATCCTAGGGCCACAAGACCTGGTTCGGCAAGGCGTAAATGGGGTCCTCGCCAACTTTGACACAGTGTACCTCTATTTCTATGATAGGCAGCTAGAAAGAAAGATAACTGACGTTGTATATAACTTTCTCCAAAGCGTCAAAGCGTTAATATTTGCCTCATGTTCTATCGTATATCGCCGAGTACCCTGTGTCCTAGCCATACTCGGCTTGTTTTGGGTGGATTTACAAGAATCGACCAACAAACCGAGTAGAAGTCGGATGGAAGGAGTCTATGGCTGTACCCTTACATGCGTCTGAAGATACATGCCATAGCATATAAAGGTTGCAAGACCTAGTAAACGCTTATGGACTTACTACAATGACACGTTGGGACGCTGCTGGACTTCCTCGGTTCAGCTAGCATACCCTGCTCCAGGGTCATGAACATGGTATATTGTTCAGCTGCAATGGCCGCTTCCCCTCGCAAGACTGCCAAGTGTGGCTATCGTCGCTCAGAGTTATTGTATGTAGTTACCTGATCAAGGTGAAGCTTGTCCGTGGATTAGTCATCCATGGATGCATGGCACTTTATCCAAATTGGGAAACAAGATACGGCCAAATAGTTGACAATCTGCGGAAGGCCATCTAACGTTGGGCTGATAGTTCAACCTCACAATCTCCAAAATGTTCAAGCCATAGTACATATCGTCTGCTTTGTGATTTGAATATCAAGGCGTAGATAGCCTTACAATGAAGATAATAGTCTATGGTAACTGCCACCTGTCAATGAGGATACCTCGGAAGTGGGGATATTGTACCTCTTAGGAGTGTATGAGCGCTCCTGCGCACGGCAGCACAGGAGTTCAACAAGCAGGAGTAACTGACAGTGATTTCTCAGTATGCTATGATTTATATACAACATTGCAAATTTACGCGACTATAAGGGTGTGACATGGCGTCCACATCTGCTGAGCGGCCGGCTAAGCGAGTGCGGCAAGCTTGTGAACCATGCAGGTGAGACGGAACATCTGTCCGATCTTGTACTAAATGACGCACTATTCACTGACTTTTCGCAGACGTAAGAAGGCAAAATGCCCTGGGGAGCAGCCAGTCTGCTCCTTATGCGCCCGGTTAAACCAGCAATGCGCCTATGCTGGAGAACAGAGAAGATCTTCGACAACTGGGCTTCCCATCCCACGGGAGGCGGCTTCCGTTCCTCCCAGCTCAGAAAACAGGATATCGGAGATCTTGGTGAGACAAGATGTAGTCCAGGGTTATTGCTGAACACTGCTAACCTACCACAGGAGGAACGACTGGGGAGCCTGGAAGCAAGAATGGGGCAAGTTCTTGATGCCCTGGGGTAATCCATCGCTCCCCCGGATTCGATGTGATCCATATTCTAACTTGTTCGATCTAGGCAGAACACCCCCAGACAAGAGCCACGGGAAACTGCTCCTCGCACTGCTGTCATGAGTAATGCCGTGGCATCATCCCTTCTAAGCCCAACCATTCCCTTTCCCACCTGGGAAAAGGTGCTCTCGATGGCTGAGCTGTATCTGACGTATTGTCACTCTCAGCCTCTTCCACTCTTTCAAAAGGAAGGCTTTCTCAATAGCCTGGGGAGCCGTGACCCAGAGATAGTATATGCCATGTTGGCGCTGAGCATTCGGTTCTCCCCGGAGGAGAGTTCGCGGACTGGGGGGTTTACGTCTCTTATAAATGGCTATACGGAAGTAGCCAGGGGCTTGGTTATGAGGAGGGTTTCGGAAGGACCAATAGAGCTCTCAACTCTCCAGAGCCTATGTCTCTTGAGCCTGGTGGATTTTGCCAGTAATGTGGCCGCTGACATGCTTAATGGACAGCTTTGCTAACGTGCTTACTACTAGATGGAAACACGCACCGCTCAAGCATCCATTGCAGTTTGGCAATGAACCTGGCACAATGTGCCAACCTTGGCTTAGAGTCTGGGTTAGCACAATCCCCTGCTGCACGCGAAGAGCGTAGGCGCTGCTTCTGGAGTATCTGTCTTTTGAAGCGCCTTCACGGAGTCGATTTCGACAACCTAGATTTTCCTGATGGCTGCTTTCCTCAGTTCCCAGAAAGTCCTAGCCGGCCGCCTCCAACGAAATCATCAAGCAATGGAATGAATGAAACACGGTCATCAGGAATGCAGGATCAGGGTATCTTAGCCTACGTGATCATGCTCAGTGAAATTTTTGCGAAAACTGCAAAATATGTTAGACGCCATGGAAAGCCTAGCAACGTACCCCCTTGGTCCTCACAATCAGAGTATTCGAGAATCTTGACTGCCCTTATGGAACGGGAAACGCAAATGCCATACAGCCACAGATTCAAGCCAGCTAACTTGAGTGAAAGAACGCTCGAAGATCTCCAAGAAAGGAGGGATTACTGGGGCCCATGGTTACTGAACCAATTTCTATATCATACGATTTTGTGTCTTTTAAATCATCCGCTCTTGCTCTCTCTCAGCCTCCGAAATTTTCGCAGTACGATTCCAGAGATTTTCCTACAGCACAGCTCGGATTTGATCTCATCGCACACGACATGGATAATTCATTTTATTGACTACTTCGAAGAGAGGTCTTTTGTTGTCTCGGATCCCTTCTTGGGCTATAGTGCTGCCGTGGTAGCAACAATTGAGTTACAGCTTAGCTTCACGGAGAATACTACAATTCGCGAAGAAAAACGCAACAGGTTCTACAAATGTGTTAGTTTCGTGCAAAATCTAGGATGCAAGTGGTCACATATGGCACGTTTGGTAAGGCAATGTCCTTCCATACTTGCGTTTATCTGCTGACACCTTGACAGGCGGACAGATTGCAAAGATTGGAAGATGCCGTGTCAGCATCCTATGAACTTGAGTCTGGTGCTCAGAATAAGTACTTACTTATAGATCTCTCGCGCTTCTGGGAGATTCTCGAGTATTCCTCCAATAGTGATGCAGAGTCAGCCCGTCGCATGTTTGGGGACTCACTCTATTCAGAAGCTCCTACCCCTGGAGCTGAAGTGTCTCAGACTTCCCCTCTACCGGAGCCTTTTCGCTTACACACACAGCAAGCTCTGGCACAGTCACCAACCTCTCAATTCAATATTCAGACCCCTATCGTTACGGCCGATGCGCAGTACCCCATGGGTGTTGGCTCGCCTTCATACGATGAATTCTCAATATTAGCTACGAACTTCTTTTCTCAAGCCCAGGACTTTCTACGAAGTGGTGATCCAAGGAACGGCTTTGGAAATCTATAACCTCAACAGTACGGGTCTATCATAGAGTTCCTACTTCAGTTATTTGCTTTTGCACAGTGGCTGTGGACCATGTCGCAGTGAGAGCTTCAACAAATCTAAGAATCAAATAATTTGGTATCTATCTAAAAAATCATTCATCGGAGCGAACTTGACAAATCTGGTCTCAGTCCTGACCAAATGATCTAGTGAGACCCATCACTGCTGCAGTGCATCCTTGAAGATCTTCACAAATGTCCAAACCTCGCTGAAGCTGTTGTACAAAGGAACCGGAGCGACACGCACAACACCCGGCTCCCGTTTATCGCAGACTATTCCTGCTTCTTGCAACTTCTGTGCAACATTCTGTAATAGACCAGGCTTGAGCAATAGACTCAGTTGTGCGCCTCTCGCCTCGGGGTCCTTGGGCGTGATAATGCTGAATGGCCTAGATTCTTCTTCATAATCCCTGAGCAAAAGGAACTCAAGGTATGCTGTTAGCTTCAATGATTTTCTGCGAAGATCTGCCATTGACGTCTCATCAAACACCGATAAAGCGGCACAAAGACACGCAAGGTCGATGGCCGAAGGATTTGATATCTGAAATCCTCCTGCCCCAGGAATAGGTTTGAACTCTGGTTATCAATCGTATCAGCTTACTAGCCCACAAAATTGTTCTATAGCCAAGTGCACACATACTGTTGTCCATCTTGAATCTTACCGATCGATCGCCACCATACCACCCGGTCAGACGATGGCGGAATTTGGGTGCATCTTCTCCCGCGCTGTAATCGACCTCTCCGTGTTGTTCATGCACGAAAAGCCCCCCCATTGCTCCAGGACCGGCGTTTCCGTACTTATATGTGCACCATGCTGCAAAATCAACGTTCCAATCATGCAGCTTTAGCTCAACATTAGCGAACGCATGGGCCAGATCCCAGCCAACAACCATGTTGCGCGAATGGGCATATTTTGTAATTTTCTGGATATCGAACAGTTGCCCAGTATAATATTGAATACCAGGAAGAAGAATCATAGCAGCCTCATCAGCATGCTTGTCGATATAAGAGAAAATCTTCTGGGTGGATATCTCGTATTCGCCTTCATCTGGACCGATGAGCACCATAGACTCCTTAGGATCCAGGTCATGCCAGGCAATATGAGATTCGATAGCGTACTATATAATCGTCAGTGCCGTGATAGCAGAAGGCAGCTTCTTTCGAACTTACGTGATCACTTGGGAAAGCCTTCCAATCCATCAAGATCTTGTGCTTTGTTTGAGTCGGTTTATAGAAACTAGCCAGCAGAAGATGAAGGTTCGTTGTAAGTGTTCCCATCGCTGCGACTTCTTCTGGCTTTGCTCCCACAATCTTGCTCATTGAATCAGCTGCTTGCTCTGAGAGCAGCTGCCATTGCTTCAAGGGTGAGCCCTCAAGATCAGTGAAGTGGCCGCCAACTCCAATAGATGACCAAGTGTCCAACTGTGCTTCTAAGTACTTTGCTGTGGCCTTGGGTTGAATGCCAAGTGAGTTACCGCAGAAGTAAATGCATGACTCGGGCGAAAGGCCTGTGACATTAGTGACGAGGTCTACAGTTGCCAGGATGGAACCCACCAGGCTTTGCTAGCTTTTTGGAAGCAATATTTGCTTTCGATGGGACGATGAACTTCTCCCGAAATGCAGCAAGTCTATCAGAAGAGTCTAGAGATGCTGCATATTCCTTTGTCGCTGCTTCGGCGGGGAATGCCAGGCTGACGCCATTCGACTTCGACATTGTGGATTTTGGATAGTAATTAAAGTGCAATAACTGGGTCCAGGATATCAAGAAAAAATGGATGAACACCAGAAACAATCCGCTGACCGTCACCAATTAACATTTATATATGGACCGGCGTGTGACACAAGGCACTTCGGTTTGTCCCTCCCTCCGGATCCGGATACCGTTCCGCTTCCGCCTCACCATCCGTGTTGCCGGAAGTGAGATAACAAAGCATCCACTCCAGAAATCCGGATGGTTGCTAAGTTTTCCGCTAATCCACTGCCTTTCTGCCTGAGAATGGTCGTTGTGAAACGGGAAATGACCCGTCTTTGCTCATGCAGGTGGCCCTATCTCGAGCCCTCTGGATCCGGTTTTCTTCCGTCCCTCCTTGGGAATACAATATAAACACTTGGATCTACTCTTACCTGCATGAGGATCATTTCAAGGAGGCTTGAATATCAAGTTGTCTACTGAAGTGCATATATTATCATGCTTTATACACAAGACATTTCACTTGTTGCGTACGGTGTCTCCCTCCAGAACGGGTTCCTCCCGGAAGTTCCTCCCGTACGGAGATTGGAAGACCCTTACTATTCCCCGTGGGAGGAAATCGCTCAGGACTTGCCTGGCCTGATTCAGTCTGGTACTATCAGGAGGTCTGTCGATGACCTGGGTATACTCTCTACGAAGAAGTTGAAGGGGGAACCTGAGTGGCGGAGAGCATATGTTGTGCTTGCTTACCTTACACACGCCTACATCTGGGGTGGTGAGAAGCCGAAAGATGTATTACTCCCCTTCAGAATCGAGTCTTTTATTCAATCCCTCTTTTCTTGTCTATCACTGCATGGCCCGTGCCTTCGCTGACATCAACTATACAGGTGCTACCCCCCTGTATATCACGCCCATTCATCGAAGTTTCGAACCACTTAGAGCTACCACCATGTGCTACATATGCTGCCCTCAATCTTTGGAACTTTTCAGTACCATCCACTGATACAGACGTTACGGATCCAGACAATTTATCAGTGGTGACCTCGTTCACAGGCACCAAAGACGAAGAATGGTTTTTCGTCCTCTCCGTCGCTATCGAGGCCAAGGGAGCACAGCTCATCGAGCTAATGCTGGATGCTATGCATGCAGCTAATGTTGATGATAGCCAGCGTGTTATTTCTCGTCTGGAGCAGCTCAATTATGGTCTCAAGGAACTCGGTGACCTCTTGGAACGCATGTATGAAAAGTGTGCGCCGCCCGTCTTTTACCATCAATTACGTCCATACCTAGCCGGCAGCAAGAACATGGCATCGGCCGGGCTGCCAAACGGCGTATTCTATGATGTTGGGGAAGGACGAGGCGAATGGCATCAATACAGTGGTGGTAGCAATGCTCAAAGTTCTCTGATCCAAGCCTTCGACATTTTCTTGGGTGTGGAACATTCGGCCACTGGGGAGACCAAGCCTCACGGCAAGTCGAATCCTCAAGTCATGACTGGTTTTATGCAGGTAAGGACTGATCTTCGAGGAGTTATCCAGACAAAGCAATGTCGATACTGACTGTATATTCAAGAACATGCGAAACTACATGCCAGGCCCTCACCGACGCTTCTTGGAAATGATGCTCCGCACGTCTAATGTGAGATCCTATGTATTAAGTCACAAGCCCGGATCTGCTTTGAGGGATGCATATAACATGGCGGTTATGTCACTTGGGGGATTTCGCGATAAGCATGTGCGGATGGTGACTCGATACATCATCATGGCTGCAAGGACTCCGCCGCCAAACCAAGTATCTTCGAGAACAAACCTAGCCACAACAACGTCGACAATAGTGGACAATTCTCATGAGAAACTCAATGCCGGTGTCAGGGGGACGGGCGGGACAGATCTGATACCGTTTCTTAAACAGACCAGGGACACAACGAAAGCTGCAGCCAGCTACACCGACTAATACCGCAGCGATGCAGTTAAACTTTTGGCTACGCGACCCTTGATACCATAGAAGCAGATCAATTCTTGAATTTTATCATCCCTCACTACTTTCGAGTCATGATCAACTACTAGAGGATCTTCTTGTTGTACAATTACTTCACAAGGACATTTTGGAGACTCACGGCATGCGGGGACGGAAGCGGAGGCGGAGACGGATGGCGGGAAAGCTGGGCTTTGCGATGATATCCGAGAGGATCCGCAGGAACTCCTCTATCTGCAACCACTTACATCATGATAGAAGCACACTTGAATCATTTCTTCCGTGTTTAGCGGGTCGCGTTGTGATTGATGACCCATTAATGTAGTGGATAAGTCGCAGAACTGTTGTTCATAATCACCGAATATACCTCCATTGCGGACATATGACATGCGGCCATTATTCCCATCTTATCGGCAAGCAGGAGAATGATTACACGAAAGGAAAAGAGCTGTAAGAAGGGAGCCAACCAGGCCAGGCGATCTTCCAGCTCTCATTGACACTGATACCCACTGGTAATTCTTCGAGAATGGCGCTAGAACCTCCCCTGTAGTAGTCGACAAGAGGACACACTTGTACCAATACATGGCCCACAGATACTCCCACAGGTAGCACCTACAATAAGTAACGAACTTTTCACATCCCAACATAACAATTGAGCCGGCCAGTTATCCTCGATATTTGCAGAATCCTACCCAATTGAAAGACTCCGAGGAACGAAGTTATCGCTTCCATAATAAGGTAAAAAAGCAAAAAGAAAAACCAAAAAAAAAAAAAAAAAAAAAAAAGCAACACCGATTCGGCGACCTACAAAGCCCTACCGTAGCATATCGGAACCATGATATCTCTCAGCTGAAGCAAGCACCAACCAGTCCTTCCCCAATACATCAGATGAACGAGACATCTGACCAACAACCTACCCTTTTCTCTCCTGCTGGCAACCCAACTGGGAATCGATGCGGTCATTGCTCTCGTGACCGTTCTTCTCTCCCATAGCACCAACTTGTCCTTTCCCACGGGAAACCCCTTCCCTCCCATATCAGCAACTTGCTACCAGATAGAACACAGCCAGCCAGCCTATCAGCCCATCCAATCAAAACCAAACAATCAATTCGACCGGGCAAAATCCCCGACCTGTAACCTGGTATCCAAGTCTCACATTCCGAGCAGGCAGGTCTCAACCAAGTCAAAATCAAGGGGGATGCAAAGCAATCGGCGATTGAAGCTTATCGATCGGCGACCGTCTTATCACACCATCAACGCCATTATGGCGATGCACACCGCAATTCTTGACCAGTGAGATATGTTGTCGCTATTTCGCGGAATTTGGGTACTTTTGAATGTCCTGGAAAGTGATATAGGGGGGCGGTGATGCGTATGTCCTGTGGTCATGGCGTCAATGGGCTTGTGGTTGCTTCTTTAAAGATATCACTAGTTGCTGTTCTCGTTTTGGTGCAGTGGCGGATAAGATAAGGGATATGGATAGATTACTACTGAATTAGGACAGGAATCCGGGGACCACGAAAAGCCTTCAGGTCGGCGAGGTAGGGAATCGGGGATCGGGCTCAAGATGACATTCGTATAGAGTCATATTAGCATCTCGCCCGAGAAGAGAGAGGAATTTTTGTAAGAGTTTTCTACGTATAAAAAGAGAAGACATTCTAGAAAAAAGAATTACTTAATAGACATACGATTCAGGTTATTTGTACGAGGTCAAAAAAGCTGCATGACTGAAATATACTCACCACTATCGCAACATCTACACAACGAACAGAGGAGGCACCAACAGCACATGATGGAACCAATCATCCATCCCATATTCGAGAAACAAACCTCAACATGGCAATACATCGTAGCCTGTCCAGAGACACACGAAGCCGTGATCATCGACCCAGTCCTCGACTTCGATCCATCCCAACTCACCGTGACTACGACCTCAGCCGATGCGCTTCTTGATTTCGCGGCCTCAAAAGGCTACCATATCACGCGAATCCTCGAGACACACGCTCACGCCGACCATCTCACCGCAGCCCACTACATTCAGACCAAGCTTCATCAACAGCGCTCATCCTCTTCATCAACAGAATCAAAGACAAGTCCCAAAAAAGTCCCCATCTGCACCGGCCACCGCATCCGCCAAGTCCAAGCCACATTCGCACAACGATACAACATCCCGCCCAACGACATCGACACCGCATTCGACCACCTCTTCCAAGATGACGAGACCTTCCAAATCGGACGTATCACCGCCCGAGTCCTCCATCTGCCCGGCCACACGCCCGATCACAGTGGGTACATGATAGGCACCAATGTATTCACGGGAGACTCGATCTTCAATCCGGATGTGGGCAGTGCGCGGTGTGATTTCCCGCATGGAGATGCTCGCGCCTTGTATCAGACTATGCGGAAGCTGTTGGCGCTACCGGAGCATGTTAAACTATATACGGGGCATGATTATCCGCCTGCTGTGGAGGGGGGTGCTGCTACTACTACTACTTCTGTACGGGAGCCTAAGGCTTTTGTAACAGTTAAGGATCAGAAAGAACGAAATAAGCATGTGAAGGAGGGGACGGGAGAAGAGGAGTTTGTGAAATGGAGACAGGAGAGGGATGCTGGGCTAGGCGAACCTCGTCTCTTGCATCCTTCGTTGCAGGTTAACGTTCGGGGTGGAAGGATGCCTTGGGTTGATACGGGGAATCGGCGGAGAGCGTTTCTTTGGATGCCTGTGAAAGTTCCCGAGACTTTGGGGAATAGGAGAGGTGTATCTACAATGACTACGTCGTCGGCGGCTAGGATCGGGGGTAGTTCACAGGCTGTTCTGAGGTCTGTTGATAGGTTAAGGATGGTTATGCGGAGGTTTGTATAGATTAGCTGTGTATAGTATGATAGTATTAATTAGATTAACTGGGCATTATTTGTGACTGAAGGATCAAAACCTCCACGTAATGATATGCGCGGTCAAGTGGCCTAGAACTTGGTTATCGTCGTCATGAGCATTTCAGGAGAAGCTGATCTGAACATTTGTCTGTCGCACGCGGTGTAGATCGGATTCCGGGGGTTGTTCAAGGGGTCACTGAATGCTGCTCTGTGGTTAATGGGCCTTTTTCATTGGTTGATGGTTATTCGCGGAGTTCTCATTGGATGATTTTCGATCGCCGATGCGTGTCCTCCGAGTCGCCGATTGAACTTGTTCGGCCATCCAAAAGCTGTGTTGTTGAACAAAGTACGGAGCTGGGACTTTATCTAAAGCTACCAATATCAGCTCCATTAAGGTATAAAGCAACAACGGAATGACTCCAATAGGTACCAAACTTCAACATTCAGCTTAAACCTTGGGGACACAATGGCTTCTACAATGCTTGCATCTTTCCCTGGCGCTGCTACCAGCTACACAACCTCCCATCTGAATAAGGACCCGGCTCCATTACTGGCTGAAAATGACAACTATACATTTGAGCAGCTGGTTCATGACTTGAGAAGCTACCTGGGTAGCTCTCGAGGCATTGATGGCGAGAATGTCGACCACAAGGTTCTGATTGCCTTCATGTCCAAATACGCTTCCAATCCCAATGACTGGTCACGATTTGCACGCAACGATGTGAGCAAGAACTATACTCGCAACCTGGTGGAGGATATCAATGGTCGTGCCAACCTGGTTAGTTCTTTACTTGCAAACCATTGTGGTGGTTGACGATTAACACGTTCCCAGTTGGTTCTGGTCTGGAACCCCCAAAAAGGCTCGCCCATCCATGATCACGCAAATGCTCACTGCATCATGAAGATTCTCGGGGGAGAATTGAATGAAGTGATATACGATACGCCAGATCCCGCACGAGGCCATGATGCGCCTTTGACGGTCAAGCAAGAGACGACGTACAAGACCGATGAAGTTGCGTATATCTGTGACCAGATCGGACTGCATAGGGTCATGAATCCCCAGAAAGATCAGGTTGCTGTTTCTTTGCACTGTAAGTTGGCCTCCACCCTGCTAAAACCATGGTTGTCTGACGCTTCTGCAGTGTATACGCCGCCCAATGCTGCGGACTTTGGGTACAACATCTATGATCGCGAAACTGGTCGGAGCAGCCATGTTTATCAGGCGTCCTAGGAGGGTGGGAGGAAATTCGGACAAGAACAGACGAGTGCAGGACACTCGCTATGATTCATGACTAGCGTTGATAATCTGTATGCATTTAAAGTGGGACTTGGCAGGCCTAAGGCTCGATATCTCAAGGGATATGGCTATTGGTATCATTGTAGCGCAATTGTCTGGGTTGGTTTGAGGCGAACAAAGCCATGCATAGTACTAATCAGTTTCAATGTCTCTCTAGAAGCAGTGCCGCTCTTTAGGTCGACTGTTGCAGTATGGATAGAAATGGTCTTATTCCACAGAGTGTAGTATTAATGAGCCATTTTAAATTGCATCTTAGATGCGCTCCGCGAAGATAAAGTCTATTATTAAGAATAAAGTAGAATTCAGTTGACGTCGCGTGGAATCGCAGTGGCGACATTCACCGATTATGTATGTAGATAGCTTAGTCATGTGGGTTTATGAGTCTGCATTTGCCCGAGTAGGCATGGACCATGAAGTGCGCATCTCCATGATTGCATCTGCTTCGACGCCAGCTGGATCCTTCTGTCTCGTCAATCCCCGGAACAGTCATTTGTCTTCATAACATGCTACTACTTTTTATGTTCTTTGGATTATATGTCAGGATGAACGAGAGCTTTCAACCAAAGTTCTGAACATGACTCGTCCATCACCGCTGGCCTGTACGGAATGTCGCAAGCAGCATCTCAAATGCGACGCCCAAACCCCCACCTGCTCTCGCTGCTTACAGAACCGACTGAAGTGTAGTTATCTTCCTTCTCGAAGGGGAGGGAGACGGAAAACCCGTGAAGCACTTCGGCAGCATCACGATGCATCTTCCGCAGACCTGCTCTTGTCACCGCACACTACTGATATGAGCGGACGAGATGCCTCTTCGACCGTTTCGGGCCAGCAGAACCAGCGCATCTCCCCAATTGTAGAGGGCCAGGCTCAAGACGCTGCGGATTCTGATGCTCGGCTAGTCCGCCTCTACTACGACAACTTCCACTCGGCGCATCCCATCCTAGTTCCAGCGCCCTTGTATGAAGAGCGCAAGTACCCAGCGTACCTCCATGAAGTTGTCACTCTCATAGGTGGCCATTTCCTATCTACTGGCTCGCTTCCTGATCTGACAAGTGTGCAACTGAGCGGCAGTGGTGAAAGGACGCCATGCAAGGTTCAGGCCCTTTTGCTGTACTCGATACTTTCATGTGCTCGCGGTGAGTGCTCGCAAGCTCACACATCCTTTTCCCAAGCTGTCGACATTGCACTGGAACTTGGGATGTACCGACAAGAGTTCGCATCCACGTCTTCCAATGCTGTTGAAGCTGAAAGTCTTCGCCGGACTTGGTGGGAGCTTTTCATCGTGGACGTCTACATGGCAGCTTTGCAGAAGAGAGTGGTCTTGCGTTGCAGTGGTGTTCCCTACGATGTTGCTTTGCCTTGCGAGGAGTCCGTGTATGCCAATTACACCAATATACCCTCACCCCCCACTCTTGCTGGCTTCAATAAACGCATTTTCGCCGATGAAGAAACAAGCTACTCATCTTTCAGCTACCGCATCGAAGCGGTATGTATTTTGGCACGGGTATTAGTCCTAAATAGCCTGCCAGAAACACATAGGGATCACTTGCAAGCTGTGGAAAATGCGCTTGTCAGTTGGACAAATCATCTTCCACCAAATAAAGTCGATATCGTGGATACGTACGGCAGCGTCGATGAAATACTTTTCCAGGCACACACTACTATTCACTTTGCTGCGATGCTCCTGCATCTTCCAAGAAGCAGTCTTCGGCCAGTCTGTCCAGAAACAGAGTGTCCAATTTGTCCGGTGATCCCATCTCGGCTTTCGCCATCCTTCACTCGACATGTTCATGATATCAAAGCTACCGAGGCATCCAAGCAACTCTCCAACCTTCTCTCAGTCCGCCCCAGTGTGCAGAGATACAGTCCATTTGTCGTGTTCAGTTTAGTACTCTGTGGAATGGTGCAGCTTGCCACAAGCCGAATTCATTCCTCAGAATGTTCGGATCATCACTGTAACCGGATAATCCTAGTTCTAGGCTGCTTGAAGACACTGAAGCAGAAGTGGCCCATCGCAAATCGAGCTCACTACTTCCTCCGCAGCGTGGCAGCAGAGACATTCACGGCCTGGATTGAGTCTCGCTATCCACAAACCAGCAACGCTGTGCCTTTGGCCTCAAGAAATGGTCCCAGCAATCCACCTGAAAATAATGCATGGCTGTCTGTTGTTAGCAGCAATGACACATCCAGGCCTGTGGAGACTGATGTACAAGGCATATTCTCACCGGGACTGCTATCTGCATACATCGACCCAACCTGCAGCGAGCCGCTGCTTCTAGGTCCAATGCCAGATCTCGACTTCACTTGATGGTCTACCAGGGACTGATTACATATGAGTGTGTAATTTTCCCAGGACTTCTGAGTCTTGCTGGAGATGCCCTACTACCATACTTGCTGATTTGCTTTGGTCCACGCTACAACTACTTTGGGGGCCGCTGTGATGTACATTCAGCAGACACTGCAGCACTGGAACCATCCTGCCTGGCACTGCTCGTGGCTGATGATATGGACTTACCCTCGAAAACGCTTTTTAAACCTTCAATTCGTTCTTCTCAGAGTTGACGACGTGAAGGCGTCTCTATTGCTACGATTACCTCGGCTAGTAAGCTGACCGCTATTCATGGCTTTCTCGTAAGCCAATGCACAGCATCACCATCTCATTATGGATCGGGCCGGACATGGCTCGAGATACAATCAGGGTTGAATGTCATTTTTACTTTCTGCCTTCAATATGAACAGCAACCTTCGCGGGATATACCAGAAGCCGAATATCTGTTGTATGAGGAATTCGGAATTCATTGGTCTTGTCTTTGAAAAAGGTCGAGCTTCGTCTGTAGTACATTGTGCTCTATGTTCTTGACGTTTGGGGATGACTGCTAGATGGGTCAGGACAGGCCAGACCATGCGGACAGCCGTGGCTCTTAAGCAGTGAAAGTACATAGTGAACTTAGTAGTTGGAGGATATGGAATCTAAGCAAGCGCATGAAGATACTGAATGTTAAATGGCATGATAATGTTCGTATCAACTTTGTATGTGTAGCCCCTAGTTCTGACTATGTGTGCTTCAACATGTATCATGACGGTAGGGGACTGAGATGTTCACTGTAGGCTTCCAAGTTGTGCAGGTTTATGTCCTGCAAGTCTGCTAGCAAGGTAATCAACCTGGAAGTAGCACTACAGCGAAGGCTCAGCATACCAGGGTCATGGGACCTTCGGGGTCTCCCAAGGCCACTGAGAATGTGCCTTATCCCACCCTAAAAAGGGAGTACTTCGGGGAACCCTGGATATCAATGCCAGCAAGAAGATCCCAAGTCTCATCGGACAATAGCCACGCCAGCTGGGCAACCGAAGCGTATCCACACGCGAGTAACGCCTTAAGACGTGTAATCCAAACATCCACGTCCTCATCTTCTCGGCACTTAACGCTTCTTCGTAGTAGCCGGCACGCCCTCACTCGCACGCAATTCCGCCAACCTCTTCTCCCGCTCAATCAATCGTTCCCTCTCCTGTTTGATCATCTGCTCGACTGTCTTATTCGCCTCCCCTAACCGATCCATTTCACTACTCTCCGTCGTCCGACTATACGGATTGTCCGCGGACGAATTAACCGGAATCTCAGCCGTCCTTACCCCCTTCTGCTGCTGCTGCGCCTGCTTGGTATTCTTGCCACCCTTCCCCTTCTGCGGTTGCCCTGCTGCGCCCGTACCACCCGTCAAGAGCTCATAAAACTGCTCCACAGGCTCATTGAACACCACCTCCTCATAGTTCTGACTGATTACCAGCTCGCGGCGCTCCTTCTTCGCTTCCGCGTCCGGCCCATAGGGGTGCAACTTCAAACTATGCCATAGAGTCTGCGGCTTCTCGGTCGATTCCGGAACAAAATATAGCTTGATTTGAATCTCGAATTCACCCCATCCGGTCTCGGTGACTTCGAAGGGGGCCTGTTCGATCGTCCGCACGTTCTGTGCGTAAGTCTCGTGGAGCTTAAATTGCACTTTCTTTAGCCAGTAGGAGATGTCTTCGCCGTTGACGCCTTTGACGAATACGCGCCACTGGTGCGTGTGGTCGGCTGGGACGTTGGGGGGTTTCTTGGCTGGGTCGAAGGGTTGGGCTTCGCTGCCGAAGACTGGTGGGTTGTTAGGACCGGATTAAGTTTCAAATATGGGGAATAATGGTAAGTAGAGGCATACCGAATGGCCGGAAGACAGAAACGCCCTGTATAGTAATGGATTAATCGGTCGGTCTGGTGTATGATCTTAAAGAGGGATGAACTCACTCTGACACGCTTGGTTCCTGTCGCTGAGGGCATGCTGCGAGACTGATAATGTTACCAATCTGGGATGAGCGAGTTGTATGCAGATACCTAGCAAGAAGCAAATGTATCGACGATTAAGAGCGGAGTGTGTAGATCCAGTGTCGCTCTTGTCGCGATCCAGGCCGCGGAATCTCTGCAGTCGCACGTGACGGATGCGGGTGATACGATAAGGAATCTATCGGAAGCTGAGCTGTGGCGGGCGGTCGTTGCTTCCTCCGGATTCGAGCTCCGGCGATTAAAGATCTACGAAAATGTTTCGTTAACCTCACTGTCTCAGTTTGCATTGAAAATTACATTGACTCGGATCCAATTGAATTTACCCCACAATGGCAGCGAAGAGAGTGGTTGTCGCCGGCGGGAACGGCTTCTTGGGTATGTGGTACAGCCAGTCTATGTACCTACCAGCCGGACGCTTGAGGAATCAATGCTAACAACTTATTTTTCGTGCAGGTTCGAGAATCTGCAAATCCGCTGTGGCTAGAGGATGGGAGGTTACGTCACTTAGGTACGAAAGATAGCAGCCTCAATGTCTTGAGGAATCTGTTCAATTCATAACCATGATATTAGTCGTTCCGGAGAACCGCGATGGGATACTGTCACCGGCTCTCTCAGTCGCCCAAGCTGGGCCAGCTCAGTCGAATGGGCTAAGGCCGATATGCTCAAGCCGGAAACCTACAAGCCGTTCCTGAGTGGTGCGACCGCCGTCGTCCACAGCATGGGAATCCTCCTCGAGGCGGACTACAAAGGGGTGGTGCAAGGACGAGAACCAATCCTTAGCGGATTGCAAAAGGCTTTTGCAGCGTCAAAACCAGGCAGTCAGAATCCGTTGCAAAGGCGTGAAGGAGAGCCTCTTCAAGTGAAAGAGCGCAATGGGCAGTTTACATATGAGCTTATGAACCGCGATTCTGGTTCGTACGATCGCGAATTATGCTAGGATGGGTGGATTGCTAACGTCTTGATTCCCGTTCAATCTAGCGATCGCATTGGCGCAAGAAACTCTTAACGAACATGTCCCGACTTTCCTCTACATCTCTGCTGCTTCAGGCGCCCCAGTTCTCCCCAGTCGATATATCACAACGAAGAGAGAGGCGGAATCTATCATCGCGGCGAAATTACCAGAGCTGCGGAGTGTCTTTGTGCGAGCCCCGTTTATGTACGATGAAAGCAGGAAGTTCACTCTCCCCATTGCTCTTGGTGGCTTTGTCGGTTCTCAGGTCAATGCGCTTTTGGGCAACAGACTGGACTTCCTGGGCTCTATGGTCACGAAACCCTTCCAGGTGGATACTGTGGGTGAGGCTGTAATGGAAGCCCTCGATGACGATTCTGTCCAAGGTGCCTTGGGAGTAGAGAAGATAGAAGCTCTGGCTACGAAAGCGTGGAGAAAGAGCATGCTCTGAGCAAGGAGCACAAGGGAAAATAATTGATTGCCAAACTAACATGTCAGACTGGCTGCTTGGCGCCTTGAATGAGAATATTCCCAAGGTGAGCGAGAAGACCTATCTACCGACCGGAGGAAAGGCCTGCGCAGCTAGGTCAGATTCCCGGCCGAGCGCATATCACCATCTGATTTCGCTCCGAAATAACGGCATCAGGAAAGTGGCTTTGTGATCTGGCCATCTCGAGCTATTCAGGGGATCTCTCTGGAAGCTGCCATAGTGTACACTACATCATGTATCATAGATGAGGCTATAACAATACATGCCTAATTCGTGTTTCAAGGGCAACCAGTCTAAAGACCGTCAAGTAGCTTGAGATCTTGGTCAAGGTGATGGCATGACTGTGATAGGTGCGGCTTGTATGTGCTATAACCGGTATGCCAACTTCGTCAAGCAGGGTAGCGGACCCTGCAAGGGGAATTCGTCGGACGCCTTCTTTGCAGTTGTCCAGTATAGTCCGGAACGAGGTGCAGAGAAACGAAAATTGACAGAGCACACACATAAGGTTGCTGTCATGCAGGTCCTTTGCAAGGCGATTGTACGTTTGAACTGTCCTGCAGGTTCGGATTTCCTTAGCGTAAATCAGATCATCGTACCACGCTCGAAGCTGTCGCGAATCTCCGTAGTGTACTGGAAAACAATTAGCTAGCCCCTTTGACAAATGGCAGAGTGAAAACTCACCTTATTATAGAATCTTGATAATTTCTGGTTGAACTGCTTGTTCTTTTCGTTGATGTAAGTGACGTCGCCGTCATCGTCTCCGCGGCGGTCCCTCCGCTTCTTGAGTCGGACTTCCTCGGCTTTCCGAAGATTATCCACGAGCTTGTCAACAGCAGCTCTGTCGGGCTTGTTCTCCGTAAAGCCAACACTGTCAGCTGTAGAGTAGAAAGAGCCGTTCTTATCGACGGCGATCATTTCACCGTCGTTGGTCTCAACGATCTCGAGATCGCCATTGGCAGCAGCCTTTTCGATCGCTGCCATCTTCTCCCTCTCGTAGGTTTCAAGGTCAGGCTGTACTTCCCGCAGCTGTCTCTTATACACTTTTCGCGCGTCTTGGGTGTAGTCCTGGAATGCGACATTGTCCCGATGACGCTGCTTCTTTTCCGTGCGCTTGTCCCATTTTTCGGACTCATCGACAGTCCAGTCCCATGCACGCTTACGTTCGAAGTCCTCGCCAGCGGCTTCTGTGTCAGCCTTGAGAAGGTTATGCGATGCGAAAGCATGTTTGCGAGAGAGCGAGGAAAGCAGCGACGGATCGGTTGCGAGACGCTGTGTTTCGGCAGCCGTTTCTTTCAGATTCCGCTCGGTAGCGGTTTTCTAAAACTATGTCAGTATGAACACAGCGCACAATGAATCTTCGCTATCATGAACTTACTGCGCGAGCCTGGAGAGCCTTGAACCTTTCTTGTCGTTGGCGGGCTCTCGAAGCAGCATCATCGTCTTTTTGGTCCGTACTGGCCTCATCCACGCTAGCCTCTTCACCTGATTTTCCCTTCGTCTTCTCTTTTGAAGGCGATGTAGGTTCGTTGCGATCATCGCCGGCTTGGTCATTCTCTGCGGACGGCTTGGAGATTTCCTTGGCGCCAGAAGGGCTGGCCGCAGACTGCTCGGCAGGCATGCTGCAAATAGATAGGAGTGATGAGTAAGGCCCCGAAAGAAGACCGTTGAGATAGTCTTGTAAGGATAGTTGGCTAATTTGAAAACCTTGAGTATAGGGGCGAGAGGTGAAGCAAACGAAGGTGGATTCCTGACTGAAGGACTGAAGCCTCGAATTCGGATCCGAGCTGCTGTAACGCCATAGTCCACCGCCATGCTGACCGCCTTTCCCCTAGTGGATTGCCGGGTGTTATTATGCTTTATCCACCCGCTGCCATCTCCACTTTGGCAACCCCGGATTATCGCTGGCATGCCCATTGAAGACCGCCTACATTGCGTCAGTTGTCTATTCCTTGATGCCTAGAAGTAATAAAAATCTATGTCGCTATACTCTCACCTGGGCGTGCTATCACGGCGGCGGGCATTGAGGTCTTTGCATGTTTCACCATCGCTGTGCCGCCATGTCTCCATCGACGTCAACACCAGAGCTTCATATACCGAGCCCACTCCGTCCCACCTGGTCAGATTCGCTCTGACGGGTACCACGAAACCCGCTCACAATGACGTCTCCAATCCGGAGCTTGACAAGCACCTCTCGGACATATTTCTCGGTGATTGGCCCTTAGCGTCTCTACCACCACCTTTTTGGAGCTCTTCTGGTCGACAGCCACGGAGCCCCGATGAAATTGGGTCGTTCAAAGCCCTGAAACATGACGTACGAAACCTGCGTCACTTGCAGGTATTCATTGAAAGAAGTGTCAATGAAGCAGAAGGCGGTCTGCTTCTACAGACACAGTCCTGCGCCCTTTTAGCGCAAGCGCTAAATCGTTGCCAGCGAAAGAATTCCTACGGCGAAATTCTCTCGGCGCTCAATGCTATCATTACAAGACTGGAGAAGCTGGGAGTACCACGTACGGATAATATATACTTTTTGGGGATGTACTATGCTGCACTATCATTGTCCGTGCCGGCGCTTGAAAGGTTTCTGGATGGATACCTTTCCGTTAGCCTGTGGCCTATGGACATCCTAGCAAGCAAATCTCTAGTGAATGCGCTCCTCAATGCCCTTCACTATCTGAGGTTCCGTGAGGTTAGTATTGATACGAACGCGATACTGGAAATAATCGAGGGAGGTAAGCAACGCAGGAAGAAAAACCTACATGACCTTTTGTCCTGGGGCGATTCTGCCGGTCCAACAACGCATCGTGGGCATTACCTTTGCCTACTCGCGAGACTAAAGAGCGAAGACCTTCTGTCTGAAGTATGGAGGCAAACGATGTGGAGACTTTCGCCGAACACTCCACCTGAAATGTACCAATGTATGTATACTTGTATAGTTACTCTGATGGAAAGTGGTGATGTTCTCCGGGCTACGGATTACTTGCAAGAAGTGTCGGAACGCTCCCAAGGAATTCTGCCTGGTATATCGGAGTTCAAAGACGTCAACACACTGCTTGAGTCAGAAGTTCTTGGTCCCTTGTTGCCTCGGATGGCAGGCGAGAAAGAGTACTTGAAGCTTCTTGAGGCTCAACTAATACAGATCGAGAACAAGATGGGTCTCAGTTGGGATTCCGAAGGCCTCTATCACACAAATATCAGTGATCCGCACTCAATAATCTCTGAGACACCCCTCTTCAATATCGACGGTGACAGCACTGGCTATGAGAGCACTGCGCGCTTAATTGCCGAAATCAAAGCCCTCGGATGCTCCAGGTCAGTGACAGATCTCGGGAAGATTGCAGAAATGCTTGACGAACACGAGGGAGACGTGATCCCTGTATCTTTGCCCTCAACTAAAGGCCAGGATGTGGAGTACGCTTGGTTCCCCCGGTATTCTTCATTTCGGCGTTCGGGGGCCTCTTCATCTGCTGAAAGAGAGGGTACCGAGCCTTGGACACCTTCAACATTGGGTTTAGTTCGTGTCAGCTGCAATAGCAGTGGATCCCCTCTCGAACGCTCCATTCATGTGATGCAGCTCGGTCGTTTAGCAAGGAGAGCCAGGTGCCCACATGATCAGGATCCAACTTATGATACTCTTTGGGAAGAGACCGAGCATATGGTTACCTGGGATCGTGTCTATGGCCAATTCATCGCTGTATACGTTGGACCAAGCGACGGGCATATCGAGACTCGCATAGAGTCACGAGCTGCACGAGCGCGATCTGGTATTGAAGCGATCACCGCATTCTCTCTCCCTGGTGATACGGAACCAGTTTCACAGGGTGATCTGATATCCTTTATTGGAAATGCGTCTATGCATTATTACATCGAGGAAGACCCAAGCCCGGACCTGATATACTAATTGCTTCTTTTTCTGGTCACTGGTGTACATAGACATCGAGCTCTTAGTGCTTGCTCAGCATGAATAGCCTCGTTTCTGATACGATGCATTTTCAGCAATTACCATCAAAAGCTTACTCTAAAAGATGCGCTTATCAGCTCAGCCGGATATTGCATCTCACCAAGTGTGTCCGCTTTAAAGCCCAATTTCTCCCATGCTCGGAAGCAAATGCTACTTTTTGTCATATGTGAAGTAGTATTATAATTGCACGCTTATAGCATATATTGCATAAGTCCCATATATGCAGCTTGGCAGACACGTTCGGTATAGCCACGGCGATTCGTGATGCACTTTCTTGCTAACTTAGCAGAAGGCTATGCCTAACCAGCAAAAGATCTGGGGAAGCCAGCATCGTCCTCAGCCGTCCACCTCGCATGGCAACAATCTCCCAACATCCGTGGCAGAAACTATGCAGTGCAACTAGAATCTGCTAATGTTACATACTGTTTTAACGGAGATCCCGAAAGTGATGCAAATTCACCAGCAGAGAACCATCCTATCGGCCAAGTCCGAGAGCACGGCTTCATGTCAGGTTAGCCACGTCGATATCTTTAAAATGGAGAGACATGGTCCCATGGTCTGATCTTTTGCTCTACCACCCGCTGAATGCCAGATAACATTATCTGGCAGGTGAGCTGAAGCCCCTTGCAACTTCCTGTCTCATATTACGTCAGTGTTCGGTGTCATCAGAAAGAATGTTAGGTGAGCAAACCCTCAAGACACTAAGCAGGTTTGTAGAATACCAATTGCTCATTTGCTTCTAGCACAACGTGATTTTATTTTTTACAGTTTGAGTAACCTGCAGCACATTCTGATAACTGATCTCAAAGTCTCACTAAAAGCCTTGGCTACCTTCTCTAATCCCCTATCAATGCAATGAGGATTCTAGGTGTCTCTGACTGTCACTTCTACATACCACACAACATGCTGTAAGGATGCAAGTACATCGGTAGCGGTTCACTCACATTTTCAGAGTTAAGCCTGGACCTCATGCTGAGACAATCAATGATATGAAGACATCTTCCATGTATGTACGAATGTTCAAGTTGGTTCACCACGTACGTTCAACGAAAGCGCTCCCTAGACAAAGATTATCCCCTCTGTTTGGAGTAGTTTCAGGTGTGCAAGTCCCTGTGGCCCGCGCTAAGTGCACTCGCAGGGTACCGAAAGACAGAACGGAGAGACAGCCAGGATATCCTAGCTTCAGGTGCAAGGTCGGTGCGGACGACTGAAAGCCAAGGCAAGCTTGTCAGCTTTGAGAGTCGGGGTATCCTGGCTCCCTTGCTCGCAGCAGCCCTTTGTCAACGCAGATTAATGGACTAAATAGGAAGGTCGATAATCCATCGACCCGTAAGATTTCGAAGATCTTCTTCTCTTGCAGGGTTGCGCCATTAGTTCGCGATCGAGGCTTCCACGTCGCCCTAGCAGGGGAGCTGATGCGTCCGGGATTCGGTGTGCTCCTTTGCTTTTTCTAATGGAAACGGTCCCCAAACAGATCGCATAGATCCATTTTCACCATCTTTCTGATTTTATGCTGTGGTCCAGAAGGAAGGCATTATTGCATGAGCAGTTCAAGGAGTGTTCAAGACCCAAAGTGTCGCTGGCATGTAGAGCCCAAAGACCGTCTTGACGCGAGGCGGGCGGCCCGTACTTCGGCCAGAACCTTGAGCACTCAAATCATCTGGTGAGGACCGGAGGGCAAATACTCGTTGGTTAGGTAGTATGTCCATAGGTAAGGTTTGTCTAAGATTTAGTGGCCGCAATCCCACACTCTATTAGTATCAACTTGCCTTGTGTTTCCTCTTCATGTATCATGATTTGTCATATCCGTAGATACCATTCCATGTGAAGAGGCTTTAGTGGGATTTTCGGGTGGCTAATTAGGATGCGTGGGTTGTTGAAGGAAGATTGAGCTGGCTGGAGGAGAATATTGCGGTTGGGTTGCCGGGAGCAGCTGCTATACGGCGGCGGAAGGCGAACGTTGGGCCAAGTCACTTGATCCCCCCTGCCTTTTCGTAATGCGGCAATCGACAGGTCGACGAGATCGCAGCGACTCCTCCGCTCTCTTCCAAACTGGAGATCTCCGATTCCCACGGACTTTTCCTTTGGCCCAATCGGAGATACGCCTTCTTTCCCCGTAAGTCACTCATTTCCAGCCTTCCCTTGAAGTGAAC
The DNA here is from genome assembly GCF_000002855.4 of Aspergillus niger. NCBI lineage: Eukaryota > Fungi > Ascomycota > Eurotiomycetes > Eurotiales > Aspergillaceae > Aspergillus > Aspergillus niger. The sequence goes on from NT_166539.1 coordinate 1,806,358, forward strand.
CGCATGCTTGCAGACTGCTGGTCGAATAATACCACTGGTTCCTGACAAATCTTTTCCTTCGGTTGCCTCTGGCGATAGTTTACTCAAGGAGTATCTCCGTGACTCGCTTCCTACACGGGTTCTCCGTCCTAGTTGCCTTCTACAGGCAAATGGAGTGTGGCTGGCAACGCGCAGCGTTAATTGGCATCCGGCCTCAGCGTCGGGGCCTTGTCCCCATTTGTTACACCTAAGAGAATATCCCCATCGGCGATGAAAAAGAAAGTGGAGGAAATTCTCCCCGGAATAAAACTCCTGGGAATAAGCAAGAAGCTCACGATTATGCACTAAACTATGGACGGTCATGACGCACGAACAGGATCATCGCCGTAGCACCCAATCTACACACTAGCCACTGCACTACGATTGCAGCTTCCGGGATTCCAAAAGGCCAGAACCATGACCGTCTGGGTAGGAACACAGAAGTGTGGACACTGGAAACCCTTAGTGTGCATGAGGCACACCCGGATTCCGGGAAATAGAACGCTGCATAGGCGTGTCGGTACTCGGTAATAGTTTCATCTGTCTGACGGTGGTTGTTGAGTCATCAGCATCCAGCCAATTCTGGCCATCGATCAAGCCATCCAACAGTCAAGGATGTGACACATCATTCATGGTTGTCGGCAAGGCAACCACACATACAGTAGCCCGTCCACCCAAGAGGGAATGAATGGTGAACAGTTGTTACAGGGCTAATGCACGACAAGTACTTCTGTCGCCGACTAATATTCCTTCCCCGCAGCACCAGGGGGGTTTACGATAACACAAATCAGCTGAGATGAAACAGCCAGTGTGATATGTGGCGGTGACCACCGATCGATCTTCTTTGCAAGGATAGGCATCATACCTAGTATCTTAGCCACAATGTGCAAATTGGTGTGTCCCAGGACCTCACTACAGGAATTATGGAGTACACTCAACGGCTTCCTCGAACTTCGCTGAGATTTGAATTGGAGGTGCTTTTTGCGATTCCCACTAAAAGTAAGCCAGCTCAACTCCCTTCTGCTTTCCTCTTTTGTAGTTCCATTATTGCAATCTTATCTGACCAATTAGTCCGCTTGTTTTATCATTGTGGTTCTGTCTTTCTCTGGACTAGTAATGATCAACGAAATTGATGGTTGTTGCGGAGAAAAGCTCACTATAAAATAGTCTTAGATTCGAAACGGCCCGTGCAAAAGACCCCGGTATCCACGACCAGCAATGACAAATCGGCAATAGTTAATCGCGAGCCTGTGAGAACGGGGGCTGGACGCGCCCACCACCATACTCCATATTCGTCCTTGTTTGTTCTGTTAAAGGTGCTCCTGGCTTAGGCATGCAAGAAGCTCAGTATGCAGGGCCCTGGTTTCGTGCTAAAGACGTGGGCACCAAAGTAACCTGAACATTGTCGGATGGAATTCGCAGTCCCGACACTAAGCAGCTGAACAGCCGTATTCGTCTAGCGTACGGAAAGATCCCCGACGGCCGTGTCCGGCTTTTGCGGTCAATGGCCCTTGTCCCATGCTCAATAATTCGTCCCGGGGGTTCATGGGCGATATCTATCAACACACCCTTCCAGGAATAGTGCTCTGTATATGGTCGATAGTTGAAAAACAACGGTGAACGTCCAGATCTGGACTCCACTATACAGTCTTCTAGCCGTTTCTACGAATCTTGCAGCACCATCTTTTTCCTACTTCCTTTCCGAGCTGCAGGATAGGCCAGCACCGGAACGCCGAGGCTCGCAAATCATCAGTATAGACCATTTATTCCTTGCACCGATCAGCTGCTGGAGGCCCATCTAGCTGCATTGCGTGGACGGGCTGCAGACTATCTAACGACGATAGCGACCATGGATAGCGATCCCAGAAATATGAACTGCACGGCTTACGGCGTACATGGAATGATATTCTTGCCAATCAAATGGTCGATTATGTTCGATCTGCGCTTTTATTCCCTGTTCTTTCCTGTCTTGTCGCCGCTCACTCGTTGGAACCTGGCTCACGGAGTCGAACATCTCACCCGATGGTTCCTGCTGGGCTTCCAGATCATCGCGCTTTAAAAAAATTTAATCCTTCGGCAGCAGATCGCCCTAGTTCCCCGGGAAGTGGGTAATAATTGGGCGCCTTGGTAAACACAGTTCACGCCTTCGCCTAGGCACTTAGCAAGCGATTCGTTGCATATACGGGATCCCATTCCGTTATTGGCCATCGCAAGGAAGATAGTCCCTCATTAAGATACTGCTTACCACTTCGACGAATACGAGTTGCCCACGGCATACCAGGGTCAGTCTTTCATTGCTTTGACCAATGGTTTTCCGCACGGCCGTCATACTGCGTCGTCTGCAGAACTAAAAGGGACCCATAGCAAAAGTGGCTCGTCTACTGGAACCTTACTAGTAATTGCGATGGTCGCGCAAAGTTCCGGACAGTGTACAGACCAACACACTGGGCACTAGGAAAACCTACGCTTCTTTTGTCAAATACGGGAAAAATGGGACCTCGGAAAAACTCATGATAGAATAAAGATTTCTAAGATTCGGGGATATATACGGCTGGATCCTGTCAGGGACGCAGTGTTGCTGCATGTCTGAATACTTCACAATGCCACACACATACGCAGTGGGCACGCACAGGCTCTCACAAAAGCATCGACCAGCCCGTTTCCCCAGATCCATTTCTTCTCTTGCACGGCCACAGGCAACTATAGAGTGCCAATAAACACTTGATATTTTACTGCTTGGCTTAGGGTTAGTACCACGCTCCTGTCCATTCTTCCTCCTTCCGGGCTGGTCATCAGACACGCTTACTTCGCGTTTCTACAAGGTCACTACTCCAGTTGCTTGCCTTGCCGCTACTTGCGCCGGTGTGAGTTGTGCTACGATCTGGTTGGGCAGAGGTGGGCAGTCCCCTTTTCTTTTTCCTCCTTCATCTTGACTACCTTTTTCCGCGCTTCGGGACCCTCCTCAGACAATTGCTTTGTGGTCTGCCTCTGAAAATCGTCAAAGAGAGCTAACGTATGCATATCGCCTCAGCCAGCTACTTCGGTAGGTTGGAACAACCGCCCACGTCAGGTCATGTTATTTGCACCTTTGGCCTTAAAGGAAGCATCTCAAAACCTACCGCCCACAGTTAACCTGTGGACTTTTGAAAATCTTTGGCGCTGGGTATACCGTTACGTAGTACATGGCCAAATTGTCCCAGCGGGCTTCTGACCCCTGTTAATTGTTCCTCCCATATCGGGCCTCATTCCACCTTTCCTTCTAAGTTGACGAAACCTTGCTTGACCGATTTCGTGTTCCCTACCGTGGATGCCTAGCCCGCGAACACAACGGGAGATCAGCTTCTGGCACTTTTCAGTGAGAGCAGGCCCTAGAAGAAAGAAAAAATTATACGGACTTCCAAACGTCCGCAGAATTTTCATAGATGTCTCGAACCCCGCTACCGCATTGGATGTATCCCGCATCCAGTGGCCAACCGTCGGATGCAAGATCCTACGCCGCTGGTGACGATCACCAGATGTTGACGATGCCAAATCGATTCCACGCTCTAGAAGATCCCCCACGCTTCCTTTATCCTGACAATCAGGGCTACCCTCCGGGTTATATACATCCCGCATCAAACTCCAGAGCTTCTTATCACGCCAGAACTTGGGACAGTCTCGCAGACCCCAAATTTAATCCTACGCCAATACCGGCTGCCAATCATAGTGCCTTTCCTCCATATGGGGCCCAAAGGTCAAATACCATGAGAGGCGTGGAGTATGCCTCCGCCTCAACCTCTGTCTCTAGCCCTTATCAGGATTCCTCCAGTTACAGCCGCGGTTCTATTGGTTCTATTTCCGGGACACGGACAAATGACGTGGAGTCTCAGTATAAACCCCCCTTCTATCTCCATACAAGCAGCCCTAGTCTTATCTGCCTGGAGTTATGATACCATGATCGTGGTCAAATGTGCATACTCCCGCTGTCTCGCCTCGAGCTGTGGTGCTTCGTAACTCCCTTGATAACCATTATGCTAATGTGATTCGTACAGGTACAGTAGCAGCTCAGCAACCTTTCCAAGCCCCGTTCACTCTGAAGAGAGCTCAGCAATGTATCCTGCGCTTGCACCACCCATAAAACCCCAGGTACAACAGCATCAGCGACACACCACGTCCAGCATGCCTTCTGGGTTCGAAAGATTGCTTCACCACTCACCAACTCCGTCACCCCCGCCACGAAGAACCTCCACAACATCACGCTATCACCTCTTCATCCGACAACAGCCCATCGCAGCCCGGGCTTGTGGTGCCGGTGACCGAGACCGCCGCCCTGTAGACCCACCTCCAATCCTCCAGTTGCTGTTAACGGACTTTGACCCCAGCACATCAGATGATATCAATGTCCTTCAAGATCCGCGCTTTACCGTTGGTTGCTTCTTGGTTCCCGAAACGCGGGGTTCGATCTCGTCCGATCTGGATGGTGATAGTGCACTTCGAGAGGACCGTCTCGGGACTGCTCCTGGTCAATCTACACCATTGCTTTCGGGAAAAGCATTTGTCCCACCTTTCTTTGTCGATGAAGATCCAGACCCAGCAACTGCTCCTAATCATCCATCAACGTATGATTTTCACCTACCGGAAAAAAGGATGCAGCTCGCCCCGTCATCATCCAACGGAGCCAAACAGCCCGCAGCATTTTTCATATTCTCCGATCTCTCCGTGCGTACAGCTGGACTGTATCGCTTGCAATTCCGGCTCATGAACTGGGGCCTCGTTGAGGACACAGGACAATCGATGCCCGTCCTTGCCGAAGTATGGTCTGATCCTTTTCGCGTCTTCCCTGCCAAAGACTTTCCCGGGATGCGAGACTCCTCACGTCTCACGGAAGGTCTCAAGGAACTAGGTTTTGTCGAACTGAAAACCAGGGGAAAAGGAAAAGGGAAGGGCCGACGGAGGTAACTTAGAAGCGAGACGGGATATGATACGGATGAATGAGTGAACGCAACGCTGGTCGGGAATCTTACGAATTGGTTTGATCTGCTTCTCGTCTTTCTTTTCTTTTCTTTCCCTCCCCGCTCCGGCGTTCTCTACCTCTTCCTCCCTCTCTATTGCATATCGTGGTCATTTTTCTCTTCTATGACATCGTCGCATGATCCTGTCTGACGGAAATATGAATTTGGAGGAATATATATGATGCTATTACAAGGTTATATTGATATGATATGGAGTTTGGATCGGGCACTCGAGTATAAGAGATGCAGGTGCCTACGCCGATGTTGATATTGATTATAGGAATCGACAGGAGACTATATATACCACCAGTCATAAGAGTTACATTAGTCTATACATGGTACTAGTTCATAAAGACGCCTACTTATTACATAGAGACCCCTCCCTCACTTAGTGAGTTGTAGCTGGATACTGATTGCTACGTCAGTAGTATGGAAGCGTCAGACGTTTCAGATGGCCAGTTATGTTGGTTGGTAGTAAGAAATTTATATTCCATTCATATTACGGCAATGCCGAGTAGTTATTATAGTACCATATAATAGTCCTGATCCTCTCCAACTATCTTACTTATAGACCATCGTGATTGTATCTGTCGGGTGGTAAAGATGCGTGGTAATAGTATTTACCGATTATATTACAGATACTAGTAAGTGATTATATATCATGATGAACTTTATAGTACTTACGACTATATAGATCGAGTTGCTAAAATTACCAGAGCCCAGCTCGCCATCGTAGGAATGGTGATACCAACAATGAGGCTTACTTGCATTCAATACCGCTAGAATAGGAGACGAAATGGCAGAATATAAAGTGCAAGAACTGGAATGAGACAATTAAGGGTGAAAGTGGCCGGGAATGACAGTTCGTTGGGCGGAGTCAAAGTCGGGCGGCGCCGTGGCTCCGCAGGGAAATTCTCGTGGTACCGTTCCTGGCCCGTCGGTTAGTCTCACTGCAATTAGTAATGACGAATGCAATAATGAAAGCTTTCCTATTAGTCTCGGGTTGTATGAGGAGGAGACTATAACTACGAAACATGAGAGAGGTGGAGATTTCACAGCTCTTCGAAAGCCGACCGTCCTGATAAATCTACCAGTGCCTATGACGTGCCCGTGCCCGGTTTACAGGCCGGGGGCCATAAAAGCAAACAGATCCACGTCCATATCCAGCTTGTTTCAACATTGTCCATTCAATGCGATAATAATGTACACTCGCCGCCTTTTTCCCGCTTTCCGGTTTATATCAGAACAGTCTTAAGAGATATATGACGGAGAAAAGAAAAGAGATAGGATAAAAACACACACACACACACACACACACACAATACATGACGGAATAAGAAAAAGGGTGGTGCGAGACAAAACTCCAGCATGATGAGATGCAGTCCAATCACAACGTCCAGACCATCCAGGTAGCCTCTCCCTCTTCCCTTTCCCCCTTCGCTCATCCGCTTAGAACGAAGGAGGTGGGAAGATGAAAGCTTAGGGTGACCCGGTAGCATTAAAAAAAGTCCCCGAAAGCAGAGTAGTATAGAAGTCCCAGTTTAGTCCATAGTGGCCTTGGCGCCCACGGCCTTGAGGGTCTCCACGATCTTCTCGGCCTCCTCCTTGGGCACAGACTCCTTCAGGACCTTGGGAACGGACTCGACGAACTTCTTGCTGTCGACCAGGGACAGGCCGAGGAGGGTCTTGATCTCCTTGATGACCTTGGCCTTGGAGGAGGCGTCAACGGACTCGAGCTTCAGGTTGAAAAGGGTCTTCTCCTGCTGGGCGGGAGCAGCCTCCTCTTCCTCAGCAGCGGCGGGAGCGGCGGGAGCAGCGCCCACGGCGAAACCGCCAACGGGCAGGTCGGGGATGTTCAGGCGGGTCTAAGATGACAATGTGCAAGTCAGTATCGAGCTCAATGTGATTCGACAAGCATCAATCCACCACAATGGATGGAATACAGCCCAAAACGGGCACGGTGCGGAGTTTGCGACACAGATCCGGGGATGCAAAACAACGCACCTTCAGGGTGGACACAAGGTCGGCGGTCTCAAGCAGGGTCAATTGGCTGATCTGGTCGACAATCTGGGTGATCTTGGGGTTGGCAGGAGCAGCAGCAGCCTCCGCCTCAGTGGATTGCCATCTCCGGCTGAGTGTGCGCTGGGACAGGTATGTCGTGGGAGCAAGGCGCAGAGAAGCGGTAGGGCGGACGATCTGTCTGCAGCAGCGAGCTGCGGCCTGGGCGGAAACGGACATGATGGACGGAAGGTGAGGACGAACGGAACGGGAACAGGGAGAGACGTAGGACCGTGGGGGAGGGTGACCAAGGGATTGAAGCTGCTCGAGATATCGAATTACTCGAAGAAGGCCTTTGCGGGAAAAGAAAGTCGAGCGTCGGCCCGGAAAATCCAGTCGCATCACGTGATGTGACTGACCGCCCGCCTATCGGTGCTGCTGCTTATACAAAGTAGATTATCTCCAATATGGAAAGGCCTCGAATAAATACAACATTCTACTCTAAATCTAAAGTTGAGACTGGCCTCACTGTAAACAGTTACCTTGACTTGGTCCAAAGTATCCACATGAACAGAATTACTACCACTACTACCACACAAAGCATTATACACTCCCGGGCATGCCGGGTTGACGTTCATGATTATCGTGTCTCTATCACATTTTGAGTTTTAGACCACATTGAAAATACCGCTCTTCGACGCCTCATATTTAGTCCTCGTCCCAGTTGGGGTTGGGACCCGGGGGCTTGGGTCCACCCGCCTGTCGAGCAACGATAATCTGGTCGACGCTGAGGACTGTCCGGGCGGACTCACTCGCGAGTCTAATGGCCCAGCTCTTAGATGCAAGCAAGTCCAGAATACCTTCATCCACAGTGTCAAGAGTGCCGGTCGAAGAAGGTCCCACCTCCAGATCGACACCAGTAGTCCAGTAAGGCTCCTCTTCGGAGCTACCTTCTTCCTCCGACTCCTCTGACGATTCGCCATTGGCGCTCGTGTGATGATGGGCAGTGTAGAGACGAGAGAGAACCTCAGTAGCGTCCAAGCCAGCGGACTCCGCCAGAGTACGAGGGATCACCTCGAAAGCTTCGGCGTACTTGCGGATAGCGTGCTGGGGCAATCCGGGAGTGCGATCGGCGAACGCAGAGATCTTCTCAACAAGCTGAATCTCGGTAGCACCGGCGCCAGGAACCAGACGGGGGTCCTTAGTGATAGCTTTGACGGCGTTGACACCGTCGTCAATGGCACGCTCGACGTCATCCAGGTGGTTCTGGGTGGCACCGCGCAGGACGATAGTAGATGTGCGAGTAACAGCATTGGAATCTTCTTGACGGAAAACAGTGACACGGTCTCCGCCAATCTCAGTGGTCTCGACGATGTCGATAGAGCCCATCTCATCGGGCATAGGAGCACCCAGACGAGCGAGAGGAGTGGCACCCACCACGCGGCAGAGACGGCGCAGCTCGAACTTGGACAAGATCTTGACAACAAGGATGTTGAAACGGTTCAGGTAGTGCATGGCGAGATCACCGATCGTGGAACCGCAAACAAGGACACGAAGGCCGGAATCGTAAAGCTCCTTGATGGCCGCTTCCAAACGCTCCTCCTCGCCCTTCGAGAAGTCCAACATCTCCTGCGCGTTCTTCAGGAGCACAGTACCCTTGGTCTCGGTCTGAGAGATATCAATGGGGCAGCTGAAGACACCGACCTTGGCCTTCTGCGCCTTCTTGACCACACCATCAGGCTCCCGACCAAGAACCATACCCTTCACGACGCGGGACTGTTCCAAGCTACCACCCATGATCTTCACAACGCGGACGTTATCGACGTTAAAGTTGACGGGGTTCTTGGGCAGAACGGCGAGGACGGCCTCGGCAACCAAGGAGGCCAAGATGTCTTCGGTTCCAGATTGCTTGCTGGCGACAACGGTACGGAGAGCCTTGCTCAGTTCGGTTTGAGAGCGAAGGTCCTGCAGGCGATCAACTTCGAGGCCTACAGATGAATCCGTACGTTAGTAAGTGGGAGAGAAGAGATCAGGATAGCCAATGGACCGGTAGCCCCTGAATGTGGTATAGAACGTATAGTCTGAGAACAACGCACCTTCCAGCACCTGAAGAGCGAAGTTCTGTGCCTTCTCATAACCCTGCGTGATATCACTTGTCTTCAAGCCCATCCGCAACAATTCCTCAGCCTTCTTCAGCAACTCTCCCGCCAGGATAATGACCATGTTGGTACCGTCACCCATCTCCGCATCCTGCTGTTGACTGGCCATCACGAGCAACTTGGCAGCGGGGTGCACAACGTCCAACTCGCGCAAAATCGTAGCGGCATCGGAGGTGAGGATCATCTTTTGCAGGTGGTTAATCACGATCTTGTTGCGACCGTACGGGCCAAGCGACGTGAGGACGGTCTGGGCGATAGCCTGGCAGGCTTCAATGTTGCGGATGACCGCACCGTCTTCGGCATCATGACTATGAAGGGAATCATATTAGTCAATGAATGGAACAATCTCAGCATTGCCAGGGATTGCCGGTGCCTGATATTAAACTCCCGCCATGGTCGAGGGACCTGAGGGGCGGGACATTCCACCACGGGGGGTTCGCTCACCTCTGATACCCAGGCTTGAAGAGACCAGCCTGGGAAGGGCCAGGCATAGACAACGACATGATGACAAAATCCTTCCACTGGCGTTCCGGGAAGAATTAATGAAAGTAAAGATGGGGGACACTGCCACGACGCTGTCCTGAAGCTGTTCTGGGAATTTTCGACGGAGCTTCGAGACGGTCTGGCGGCGGTTGTTTGTTTGGTTTGCACCCGGAGGGGCTCTCTCTTTTGCCTGTTTTAGTAAACCATCACAACAACATCACTACCGTACTACCGACGCTTAGAAGATAGTATTCTTCTACCTCATATCGTGATGGTGCGCTGTCCCTGCCTTCTTTGGTATACAAGATGAGATGATTCCACTAGGTCACCCCGGTCTCCTACACAGAGTCACATCTCTTGTCCCCTCGCAATCAAGCTTGTCAGGCTGTTGCTGGATGCAGGATGTCTCGCACTGACTGAGCTCTTACAACCAGACCAGAAAGGGGAGAGTAGAGATGCAATAAGAGTGTCAATGAATTCCGCGGGGACAGTCACAGACATTATGCGCGGTGCATACTTCCCAACCTCTTGGCCTCGTGCCCCATTTAATTGAGCACGGAACTATTATTTAGGTGCTCTTCTGGATCAGAACTATTTCAGTGACATGCAAGTTATCGCACTTCTTTAATAGTGACTGCCCTTGGGTTCAAAGCACCATCATTAGAGGCCATACACAGAAAGGAATACAATAGCTCCTATTAGCCAACCTTGTCTCCTACCCTCTGGCCTTTCAGCGCACTTCAGGAGCATCCTGTTAAGGATTGATGCTCGCTCCTCTTCGTTTCAAGAGAGAGAATGTCCCAAATGAAAGCAAGAGCATAATCGTAAAATTGAATTACCTTTGCGCCCTATGCTCTTCTCGTTTTCAGATTCGGCCGCTTCATACCAGTGCCCATACTGCTCTACACCCCGAATGACAGGATAGACATGGCCGAGCTAAACTCCGTGGACATCATTGCAAATCAGAATCCTACCAACGTATTTGATGAAGTTCATCAGCATGAATGTAAACATGTACCGTCAATGAGCCACCGTAATTTGTCCAGCATTCCATCTACTCCGGACATATAAAACAGTGCTCTTATACTCACCCTACCTTAACTCATTCCATCCAGCCTTGCGATATCAACTACTACCATCACTTCCTCAGAAATTCTACAAACATATTCCCACAATGCACTCCGCCAGTTTGTTCTCACTTCTAATAACCCTATGCACCCTCCTCCTCTACTCTTCCCCAGCCCAAGCAAGCCCCCAAGCCACCACCATCCAATCCGACCACAACAACCCCCTCAACTGGATCCAGAAAACTCACGACCGCCTCGGCAACTTCGACGGTAGCATCTCCAATGGCTTTCCTCTACTGCAAACAGCATATGAGATGTACCAGCTCTCCAAGAACTTGGAAATGCATACGTAGAACACCCCAGCATTCGACGACGAGGACAGCGCTACCCTCTACAATGGAACAGTCGAGTTCCAAACAGCTGCTTCGGATCTTGTTAATCGCTTTTCTACCGAGGTATATAGTCCATATTATATTTGAATACAGTATATACTCTATAGGCTTGACTTGGATTGTGACTTACGTTGTGGGTATTGTCTAGGTTCCTAATTTCCGCAACATGAATGCATTGCCCGTGGCTCGCATGGTCCTTCAATACGTTCATGACAAGAATGCGGCTACTGTGAATGATTTGGCATCTAAGGTAACAGAGCCTCATAAAGAGGCTTTCAGGAACGCAACGGGAGATATTGAGGATATTATGCCGCGGCTTTCCGGACTATGGATGCGGCGAAGGCGGAGAATTCGGGAAATTGATGGTAGCTTGAGGGAGAGATGTGAGAGGTATTATAGAAACTATCTGTATCTAGTGGTTGGTTGAGAGTAAGGGCCATTACAGGAGTATAATTTAACTGTGGACGGAAAGAATGCTAGTTCCAAAGAGTGACAATGACTCGAACCTATCGTGGTGTTAAAAGACATACTGTATACAACCTGGTTACTCTGCTGAGTCTATACGTGAATACTCTGGAACGTGGTAACATTCCGAAGAAAAATTTAGAACTGCAAAACACAAAGCATCTAATGCTTCAGATGATTTCTTTTGCTACGACCTAGGGTAAGTTCTCCTTAGAATAGTCAATTCCTATTAGCCTAAAAATAGTGCGAATGATATGATAAAAACGACGCCATGCATTCAGAGGTAACGAATCGAAGAGACATCAGGTGCATTGCACACGCAGCAAACCTCAATGCCGTATGCCTGGCGGGCCCGATATCTCATCTAACTGGCTTTCTTGGTGACAATAGTTCATTTTCTCCTCGAGGTTGGGCGGGTCGATGAGGTAGTGCCACTCTGTTCGCGGAAAACCCGTTGTTAGACGTCACATGCGACACGAAGTTGTATCCTGGGTGGTCGGGAAGCATTGTCCACACTTCTAGGGGGACAGTTATCAGAAGGACTGTGGAGTGGCTTTGGAACGTGGCTTCAATCTTAATGTCCACACTGAGCACGTCTTCTGGTATGTTGCTAGATAACCAGGCCTCCCAGGCCTTGACATCGCGTTCACTGTGGTCATCTTTCACTTCTATAGATAGAAGGACACGTTCAGAAAAGCGAGGGTGGCGGCTTGGGCGAAAATCACGGATACTCAATGGCTTAAGCGTAATGCTAGGGTGATTAGACTTCGGTATGTGAACAGGACATGCTCCCACCTGATTCTGGGATGCGTTTCTGAAAAGACGGGCAAAAAGTGAAGCCACCGTGATGGGTGCCCCATTGTTGTCCACCAAGGCATCTATGAGAACCCGAGTTAAACAAAAGTTGAGGTTTGCCGAACTGGCCTGCTCCCAGCCGCAGGCCGCGATGGCTTCAGGGCCATCCCATAACCCAATCGACCCGGCCGAGCAGCAATCGAAAATATAGAGGCAATCGCCCTCAAGGGTCTCACACGAGTAGAGAACAGACTTTATGTTGAGGCGGGGCCCAGCAATGGTTCCATCAGCGTTGGACTCGCCGCTATACAATCACCGTTAGAATCTTTATGTATTGTTGGTGGGGAAGCTAGACTTACGCAATCGTCCACGAAAGGTCTTCTGGGCCCATACCGGCGGCATGGCCTGAGTAGACGTAGATCCTTAACGTATTCTTGTTGGCCCGTTCGAGAGACCAGTTGACGAGCTTGCTGTTCAGTAGAGCGGCCGAATTTTGGGTCGGGATTTCATAAGATTCGCAATGGTACGCATATACTCGAGTCAGAAATTCCAGAAGCTCGGTCTCCAAACTTGCGACACCCATCGTGTCGTTTGACCAATGGAATGCAATCACTTCAACTGCTTCATAATTACCACCGAAAGCAATTGAGTGGTTTACTGCGGCCTGAAGGTTGGTCGCCAAATCTCGCAGAGTGTGCAAGCTCTGTTCCCGACGCTGTTGCCTGGTTAGGCGCGGCCGCAGAGCGCTCGACTGGCTCATGACGAGGCGCTTTCCCTCGATAGAAACAACAAACTTGAGAGAGGGACGAATCGAAGTACCGAGTCGAAGACAAAGGACGGGGGATACAGCCGGTCAACAACGAGGGATCAGATAGTACGATATTCCGGTTCACAAACTGCACGAGATATCTTGAGAGAGACTGTCAGTCGAAAGGCCCCAGACTGATAGATTGACGAGTGTGAAGGATGGAAGAGACAGGAGAAGGGAAAAGAGAAGCTTGATGTCAAGAGACAATACTGAGGTAACACATCTCACATCCAAAACTTTCAGGTGCTATATAGTACGTCACAATTCACTAAGAATCAAGCAGACCAGTAGCTAGATCTAGCCACAATATTGACAAACAAATTGGAAGTCGGGATTGGAACTTCATTGGTTTGTGTGTGTTAATCTTTCTATTCACTGTTTTAGCTTGTTTCCGCAATGCCAGAGTCTATACTATTATCTATTTCTGACTTTTCAGCTAGATCAGCAATTCCGTCGTTTATCTATATATATTCTGAATATAGACAATACAGATAAGATACAAATGATATGTCAATACGTGAATAAATAGAGAAGATTATGGTTCTCTCTATAGGTACAGCCAGAAGGCTCCTCAAGTTCTTGTACATAAGTTGTAGAAATCTATAAGAAAAATTGGGTAGAGCGAAAAAGTCTTAAAAAATTTCCCTACACGGCTTAGTATAGAGACAGCAAGAGGGAGGACTATGAATCAGAAGTATGCTCTGTGGACTTGTTATAAGTTTCTCTTATAATACTGCGCATGTATAGAGAAACTTCCGATATGGTAACCTCCGAGGTTGGTGGCCGCGGGATTCGAACCTGTACTATACTTTGTTATACTGGATGTGGGTACTCCGTAGAAAAGCACTACCAAACTTGGTTGGTTAGCGGAGGTAAGGCCTTACAGCGGTCAAGGCCACACACAGTCTTTAGTTACCACGCACGCACCCTCACGTTAGTTCCATCCTCACCTTGCGGCATCATCACAGGATAACAAACACCCAGCAAGCTGGCCTCTATCCTCCGCGCAACCCCAACAAGATCATCAAGAACACCTGTTCAAGCAAGATCCAGACTACGACAACTCAACGCTCTCACACTCCTCCAGCGGCCTCAGATTAAACGCCTTATACCCGCCCTGCCAACTCAACCCGACCCTTTCCCGCGCATACTGCCTCATCTCCTCCTCATACCTCGCGACGACATCCCCTCCACCCACCGTTTCACTCCCACCCTCCTTTGCCTCCACCATCCTCTCAACCAGCACCGCCGCATCCCTCAACGCCGTATTTACCCCCTGCCCACCAGTGGGCGGCATAACATGAACCGCATCCCCAAGAAGGGTGACCCTCGAATTACTCTCCCAAGCCGGCAAATCCGGCCTAACAGACGCCATCCTCAGCGTTGAAGTCTGCTCGACATCCTGCTCCTCCAGCAATACCCTCACAGAGGGATGCCAATCACTCGTCAACTCAAGCGACAACCGAGCCGACTCCTCCCCATCCAACCTGAGAACCTTCTCATCCGGCATATTCACAAAAGACCGATGAACAAGCAACACCCAATACAGATAATCCTCCGGCACCTTAACGCTTCCTCCCTCAAATTCAACGTCACCCTTCGGCATCCTCATTGGCTCAAACAACAACGTCTTCGGCGCCTCCTCCCTCAAATCCCTCGCAAGCGACATCCCCCTCCTGGCGCATTCATTCAACCTCCCCTCCACATCCTCCGTGATCCCCGTCTTCCCAAAGATCATTCTCATCCCCGTATCCACAAATGGATACCACGGCACCAACTGCCTCCTAACCCGCGACCTCGCTCCATCCGCACCAACAAGCAACCCTCCAACCGCGGAACTACCATCCGCGAAATGCGCGACTACACAATCATCCTTCACCTCATACCGCTCGAACCGCTTCCCGAAATGCACATTCTCCTCCCCAAGACGCTGCAGAAGGACCTCGCGCATCGTCCCCCGGTCCACAGTGTACGGTCTGGCTCCGTGGATCCCGGGCGGCGGACCACCACCACCACCAGCGGGGAGGGGTTCTCCGGTCAGTGCGTCGAGTCGGACTCCGACACCTGGGAGACCGTCATCCAGGGCAGCAGTTTTCTCGAATAGGGACCACATTTCGGGGGTGAGGAGGGTGCGGAGATTTTCTTGCATCACGCGTAGTCTGTAGCCTTGGGCGCGAAAGTCTTGCTTTGCGTCTCGTTCGAAGACGCTGAAGGGGATGTTGTGCTTGCGGAGACCTTGGGCTAGGGCGAGGCCGCCGAGGCCGCCGCCGGCTATCAGGACGCGGTTGGACATGAGGCTATGGGGTTGTAGGTGGGTAGGTGAGTAGTAGTGATTGTAAAAGAAGGTATAAATGATTAGAGATGTAAGTGATAGAAGAAGTAGAGTATTGTAGTTTGGCTCATAGGTAGGCACATCAAGGATCTATATACAAAGGAGGACTGGTTTAGCGTCGGTGGTTGATTGGGCCCGACTCACCGATCAAGCCTAGACGGCGCTGTAGCTCCGATTGACCGTCTTACTGGGGTTGAGCTATTAAATCCATCAATCTGTTTAGGAGCTAGTATTTATTTGATAATTGGCATAACTCATTGCCAGAAGATAGACTTCTCATAG
>NT_166539.1:1822247-1844817 GCF_000002855.4 Aspergillus niger
CAGGGCCTCTTCCCTGAGGGCCTGCGTAATGGTCGATTGCGTCGGTAAATTCAGGAACTGGGATAGGAGGGTTGTTAGTCTGCTGTATCTTCCAGTGGATGGGTGTTTGCTGGCGCTTACTGTTACCTCTGACCATATGGCATCCGCTGTTTTCATAGAGGGCTTCAGCTCTGTAGAGCCTGTGATTTGGTTAGCGTGGCTGGGGGTAGAATCAAACAGATTGATATTTACCTTTCGCTCATGGATTGCATTCGGTTGAATGCCTTTTCTGTCGTCAGTTGTGTTGTCTAATGATGGATGTGGCAATGCTATCTTACCGATGGATGTGTTGACATAAACTCAGGCACACGAACTCTTTCAGACTTGTGCATGTGGTCCCAGCTGGGTGTTTGTTAGTTTGAATGAAGAGAATATGTGCAACTACCACACTGTTTACTCACAAGTCAACTACAGCACGGGGATTGTAACAAGCCTTGGCCATTAGCACTAGCAGGGGTTAGTAGGACAGTTAAACATGAATGTCAAGCATGTCATACTCAGCCCGATATTGTCTGCCTCAGCCTTGTAGACATGTTAGTTTATGTTCATTTTATTCATATGCCGTGAGTCACTTACCTCCTGCACCCGCGTGTTTGGCAGATTGACAGACCAGTCCAACATCTGAGACGCGAAATGTCCGAAGGTGCCGAACAGATATACCAGCCCGTAGGTCAAAATGACACTAGGAACAGAATGGCTCATCCGTTCAGCTTGGTGATGGGCCAGCACATGAGCGATTTCATGGCCCAGCACCGCCGCAAGACCATCAGAATTTCCGCAAACCGGCAAGATGCCAGTATACACGAAGACCTTTCCACTGTAGGATATATCCATCAGCCAAGCCATCACATTATTGTAATGTATGTTTTCCAGAGGTAGTCGAAATGCCTTACTTCGGAAGGACAAATGCGTTCTGCTGCGACATATCGTTGATAACGTGCACCTCCCAGTTCGTGCCTTGTACGGGTGTATGAGCGATCAGCCGCTCAAAAACTCTGGTCACTTCTTCGGATATATAGTGCGACGGAGGTAAGATCATTCCTTCGGCTCTTTTCAGGAGTTGTTGGTATTCATTGTCTCCCATTTGCCTCTCGAGGTCGTCCGATACACAGTTGAATCGAGTGCGGCCGGTCAGCTATAGGACGAAGAATATTAGCTTGGCACAGAGCACATGGCTATGAAGCAGGCGAAGCAACGCACCTCCACAGTCTCGAGGTTATAGACATAGAAGCTTCCTCCGACGGCAATGAGTGCGAGCCAGGCCTGCCAATGCTCGCCATCCTGGAGTTTCGGAAACTGTGGTTCATTGAATCGATTATACCTCGCACGGCTGCGGGCGGACGCAGAGAAAGACCGAAGCTGCGATTGACCGGAAATGCGTCTCGAGGGCAGGAAGGCCTGTGAAGTGGTCCCACGAGTTCTTGACGACAGACGTCGTGTCAAAGGTGTGGAGCGAGGAATGTGAGAGGGGATGCGGGTAGAGTGGAGGAGCGAGGAAGCTATGGCCGGCTGGGGCGATACGCGGAAGAACGCGCGCACTATCGGGAGACGAAACATGACAGTCCGCTTCGCATGGTTTGCGACTGGATTTGAAGAAGAAGAGAATTCAGCTTCGATGGCTGGAGGTCTGGGAAAACAAAGGCCAGCATTTTTGCGCTGTCGGAGGTGTCCTTAGCTGCATACGATAGGTAAGCATCGGACTCGGCGCTGGCCAATGAGCGGTGGGCGATTCCGGAGGCACAGCATGCGCCTGCAGAACCGCCTGATTGTGTATAGAGGGTCATAGAGTATTAAATGAGAGATAATATGGTGGTGAACTCATTGTGAGCTTCCAGAACAGAAGAACTATTAACTATGTTATCATTGTTGTGATGACATCATTGCAAGGCAGCACCGAAGCCGGCTCCGAGATATATAGTATTCATTTAACACTATGAACTTACTACTAGTTCGAACGGACAACGAAGTCGAGCATAGTGGTCAATAAACGATATCCAATAGTATGACTTTGAGTCTATCGCAAAAATTCCTACATATCTACAATAATATATATTTAGTAACTATCACTCATGGCATCTGCTTCAATCTGCCTGATCATCAATCGACCGCGGGAACCTTCAACTCAGGTAAAGCCAACCCCACCCAGAATGAAAAAGCCAAGTCCAAGCTACTTACACCAGAGTCCATCTGCAAGCCATATCTCCAACTTAACCCAAGTTAATAATAGCATCAAGCACATTTCCCAAATACCCGAACGCACTAACATCCAACGGCCGGAACAGTAGCTTCGACTCGACAGTAGAACTTACAATAAACTCATAACCAATGGTGACCTCTACAATCTCCAATGATGAAACATTCCCTTCACTATCTGACAAACACATCATACAGACTACCCACCACTACCAAGTCACAACTGTTATTCTTAGAAGAAGCAGTCCAACATAGGCAAAGACCCATCCAGCCGGCACACCCAGCGCCTGGAATCCAGTGAATCTCGCCACAATCCTGCCCGCTGATCTATGTGCAACGTTTCTTGTAGCAAGTCCAGCCTTACCAGAGACCCAATACCAATGATTATCCCAGCGGCTACATGCAGAGCGTCAAAGGTGTGGATCTGATGAAAAGTTCGGCAAGCGAGGCTGAAGCAATAGTGGCATCAGATATGCATGCTATTTCTGGAAATTAAGATAATAGAATGAACTATTAATTGATGAAGGTTTATCCCGAGGATGCTTATCCGATAGTATGATTTCATGCATCTTTAACTGCTAGTATGGGGTGAAGTTATTCTTAGATACCTTACCCCTCATTTAGACGCCGGGGAGGGTCTACGGGGGAGGACGGCGGCTACTATGTACATCTGACTGACTGGACGAGGTGTGATCTGATACTGGTGAGATTCTGATTGGAAGATGCCTGGGTTTCTATTTTGGGAGGTATACTCCGTTAAGTATCTAGTACTACTAGACTGCGTCTGGAAATGGGTTGGAGATCTGGATCGGATCCGGGCCGCTGGACGGTAGAAGTGTAATGGGGGTGTTCTTTCTTTGTTTAGCTTGTTGATCGACTAGATCATACTTAACCGCCAGGTCTTTTTGGGATGTGGTTTGCTGGGTAATTGGTTACTATTTTGCGTAGGTCTATCTATACTTATGTTGCTATAATTGTGGGTGAAGCTAATGTCGAATCATGGTTAGGATCCACATTGTCTTATGCTTCGTTGCTAGAAATAGATGTCGATTGAGATAACTACAGAGGATTTGGATCTTGTGAGATGGAACCACATAGAAATGAGAGTAGGAAATAGAAGGTTGATGATGCAACTCACAAGATAGCATTGCTAGGTGTAATGAGATTGAAGCAATTTGCGCGTGCATAGCACTCTGGGATTACCTCACATGCGCACATAGAGTTAGGCTACGAATCTCCATCATAATGATATTTTCAATAAATTAATTGCTTAGATGCTGCAATTTACTGTAAACTCTACTTTACATGTGGCTAATAGTAAATCTAATTCCATTCAGATTTCTGATCCAGTAATTAGGAAAGCTTCCAGATTGTATACCATGAGTCAGTTTATCTTTATGCTCTACTTGGCAGGTACTGAATGCCAGAGATGTGCCAGTGTATAGGTTAGCCACTGCATAACAAGGAAAGCGTCTGTCAAGCAAGAACACCAAGACAACCATGTTTGCGCTCTATTCGCCTCGCACAGATCAATAGAGTCGGGTCTGCGGTGGTTCGCAAGATCCATCGCCAAGATAGAACCGAAGCCATGCAGCAGCACTGAGTTAGAGACTAAATTTACCAAACAGGAAACTCTACACATCCAGGCAGTTTGGCGTCACGCCAAAAACCGAGAAAAGCAAGCATGGAGATTGTTGTAGAACCCCACTGGAGAGAGCGACTAATTCTATCGCACACAGTAGATTAATAACGGTGTATAACTGCTTCTCGGAGATATTCGATGAATTGACCATAATTTGCCGAAGTCATGAAAAGCGCGGTGAGTGGATATACTAACCCAACTGAGAAAGAGACAGACGTAGCCCAGGTGACTCGGTGTGATAACTGCACAGACTGCATGCCAGGCACGCTGCAAGCACCTGACTTGCCGGGGTTGGGTTGGCTTTTCGACCATGCAGTGATCTGCATCGGGGAAGCACACCAGCCAGAGAATTGACGCTGTTCGCAAGTTCCTGCGCTTGCGATGCAGTACATTGCGCACAGAAATTGTCGAGCAGCACACACCTAGTGTGAACGTGGACAGTAGACCGGGGAGATGCATTGATTTGGGTGTTAGGAAAGGGATGGTGATCTCATAGATTTAGGATAGAGGGGTACAAGCACTAGTACTAGCATCGAGTCGACTCGAGGGATTCCAACGGGGGTGGCACGTCCTCCATCATTGGCGTGCCGCTCGTAAAAGCCGGCGCCAAGTGATTATACGGCTGGGAGCTATGATTCGTTGAGGGAGACTTCGATGGCCGGGACAAAGGGACGCTAAATGCTAGCCTGCAGCTGCAGGAATGTGATAAGAAATGGCAGGCGCGCATCGTGATAATCAAGCTAGCACGGGAGTCGGTGACCGTGACTCGCTTCCGACATCTGCCCACTCGGTCTGTGCTGATCGAGTCTGTCAGATGGAGGAGGGTGGGCGTCAAGTACAATACAAGGAGGGTATGAAGCTATCCTGGCTAGCATGCCAGAGAAAATTCAGGGTGCTTATGAACTCATTCAACGCATGCTCAAAAATAAAAGAAAGATGTCTCTGATAGATGCGGCATAATGGGCGGGAATTCAAGAGACATCGCACACTTGTTGCCGAATGTGACAAGAAGTGTGACTGGGGAGCGTGGGTGCAGAAGCAGCCAAAGTTAAATTTTTAGTCCCCAGTTGATGATTGCTCTCCACTTTTAGTCCCGCTGTCAGATCTTCGAGCGGACCACGGATCATGGGACTGTTCAGGACCGAGTCATGGCCTGCTTAATTATTCCGACCACAAGCTAATTATGGCAAGCTTGTTGTGGATAAACCAAGAAAGAGAGAGAGAGACTGAGAGAGGCCGATAAGAATAGTCCCATTTAGCGCTGGGAATTGAGGGGATGATTCTTCTGGGCGGTTAAATAATAACAAAAAAAATTAAAAAAAACCCAAGCAGACAGCCAACCAAATGCTGGCAAGCAGGGTCTTGGCCTGGATCGCGAGGTTAGCGGCATCTGGTCACATCTTGGCAGAGGGATATCACTGGTTGCACGGGGCCCTTCAGGCCCGACCCACTGCAGCCCGGTTGGCTGCGGGTTTCCCGCTCTGCAAGCAACCATGTCGGGGGCGGCCAATCCCCGTCCAGTAAGGGAAGCTTGGCTCATCCGCGCTAAATTAGCTACGGTTGACTACTGTAGGTGCTGGACTGCCACTTGCACAACTGAATCCCCGCATCGCATTTTGACTCTCGACGAGCTCACCACCACTCACTTGCCGCCCGGCACTCTGATTGGCACTCAAGGCACAAGACCCTTGTTCACCAGACAGGGTTGAGATCCCACCTCCCTCGAGCAACTCCTGCCAGTCCGCATTAGCCGGTTGGGTTGACAATGTGCCTGGCATTTTTGCTCTCCTCCCCCCACTCTCCCCAACGGTTGTACTCCCCTCGCCAATGTCGTCGTCCTTCTCCTCCTCTGTCTCCTCCATCAGCGGAACTACTAAGTTGGTGGATACTGATTATGCATTTTCCAGATCGGGTGAAAGTCACTTCCACTACAAAGTAGTACCACGACCGAGTACATCCATCATGCATTGCTTGCGTGCCTGAGGCCTGCGATTGGCCGACGGGGTTACTTGGTTATCATTCCCACCTCCCGAATTGCGCGACGGGTACCACTCACTCCTGGTAGCCTTTCCTCAATTGTCATTGTCTCTGTAGCCACGAGTGAGGCCTTTCTGCAGCATTGCAGGAACACTGTAGCACCCGAGTGCAGCACTCCGAGGTGATACTCAACTCCTTGGGTCACCAGGATTTACCGGACGATCGTAGTACAGATGATCCCCCAAGAGACAGAAGATATCGCGACAGAGGGACCAAAAAAAGAAACAGCAAGGCCGAACCTCAGCCCGTCCACCGATCTTTCCCGTGCGAGATTGGTCTTTGGGCAGGCAATTGCGATAGCTCCCATGCCAATCAATTCCCCAGCCGCATAGTGCTCTCTCTCGGCAGCATCCAATCAGTTGCGCGGATGGGCTGCATACGCGCCAGGTTGAAGAGCGCGAAAAAAAAAAGTGTAAAGTGTGCTCGCAAATCTCCAAAATTAGCCCAGGCTGACTAGCAGTTCCTTGTCCGTGCATGAAGGGATCCCCACTGCTCCCAGGGATCTCGCTGGCTGTCGTTCTCTCTGCCTCCCCCCGCCGCCAATCCCTCGCCGGCTCTCCCACCACCACAATTTCCCCGATCCTGTTCGACCTGCGCTCGGCTGTCGGCGAGGATCTAAAATAGTAACATCATGGCCTGTCTGTCAGAGCTCAACCCACGTTTTAAAGCTTCTTCAATCCCCGCTCTCATGCTCGAATCTGGAATCACTGTCACCAAGCGTTGTTATCTCCCTCTCTCCTCATCCTCCGCCACCGCGCCTTTCGTTCTCTTCTTCTTCTACTTAATTAGATAGCAAAGGCTGCCGGTTCAGCTTTGCCCCCTCCTTAATACTCCTGATACCCATTCATCAGCTCGCCAGACGACTGTGTCCTGTCTCTCTCGACGACTTTATCCTGCATATCTATCGGTGTTTTTATATTCCTGCTTAGTACGATATCACATTTCGACATCAAAATGCCTGCCGCAGCAAAGAAGAGGTCTACTCCCGTCCGGATCTCGCCAATCAAGTCCGAAGAGTGCTCGCAGTCGCCATCAGCTAGTGAGGGTATCTCCACGGGGTCTGCAGACAAGAACCAGCTCAAGTTGCACAAGCGATCTCGCTCTGGTATGTTATAGTCTCGATAGCCACTTGGCTCCTAGTCGGCTCTAACCAACACCTGTTACCTGCGTTAGGTTGCTTTACATGTCGCCTGCGCCGAAAGAAGTGCGACGAGAAGCATCCCTCCTGCGGAGCCTGTGTGAACCTATGTGTGAAATGCGAATACAAACGCCCTATCTGGTGGGGAAACGCAGAGCAACGGAGGATCCAGAAGGAACGCATCAAGAACAAGATCAAGCAGACCAAGATGCATGAGCGCAATGGTGCTCTGACAGGTATGTCGTGGTTATCGGAACCTGATCGTTCCCCCCTCTGACAGGCTATTGCGCTGCACTTAGATCCCGCCGCTCGTAGTCGCAGTATGGCTGTGACTTCCCCAACCTCTCCGGAATATGAATTTGGTCGCCCTGCCTTTCCGGAGCAGTATGACATCTTCGCTTCACACCTTCCCACTCCGGCCATGAATCAACCTATCTATGCCCCAACCCACCCCTATGAGATCGATGTGAAGACTGAAAGACAGACTTTTGTGAACGATGTCCCCTTGCGCCACGACTCATGCAGTTCGACCTTCAGCACCTTTGCTCCGCCGCAGTTGAATGCCCCGCTTCCGACATTTCCCAGTGAAGACTGGTTCCACGACGAGTACTTCGCTCAAGTGCCTGCCCTTCCTGGAATCGACCCGGCGCTTTGTGAGCAGAGTATCGGCCAGACGTACGCCATGCTCCAGTCCAATATCCCAGTTAGCGATCATGATCGGCCGCTCCTCGACCACTTCATTCACAATGTCTTGCGCATCATCTTTCCCGTCTTGGAGGCACATCAGCGTGGACATCTCCGAGCCCAGGCCATTCTGCAAGCCTTGGAGACAAATAAGTGCTACCTCCACTGCTGTTTGAGTGTTGCCGCCATCCATCTCAAGACCACGGAAGGACTCGTCGGAGAACAGATCGACCACGATATCATGCGCAATCGCTTCGAGGCTGTTTCGCAACTATGCCTGGCATTGGGTGAAGACACCAACCACGAGGAGATCCTAGATGCGACGCTAGCCATGATTTTCTTCCACTGCTCCGTGGGCCCGGCGGATGATTACCTCCCGGATATTCCGTGGTTCGAGCACTTCCAGGCTGCCTCAAACCTTGTGCATCGGCTTGGGCTTCCGACGGCAATTCCCGCCTGCGGGAACCCGTACATGCTACCCCCCTTCACCATGACTCTGGCTTCGTGGATTGACATTCTAGGATCGACCATGCACGGCAAGACTCCGGAATTCGCACACACCTACCGCGCCAAGCACCTCAGCGGTTCATCTCTGGGACTCCGCGAGCTCATGGGCTGCGACGACCGTGTCATGTACCTGATTTCCGAGATCACCTGTCTGGACGCACTCAAGAGGGACGGCAGGATCGATGAGATGGGCGTGTGTTCGCATGTCTCGGCTCTGGGGCAGCAACTAGAATTCACAGAACCGGTGAATCAGACTCTCGAAAGCCCATTCCTACCAAACGGAGCCTTTTCTCCCGAGATTCTCACCAAGAACATCACGGCCGCTTTCCGCCTCGCAGCAAGAATCTACTTGTGCAGTCTGGTTCCTGGGTTTGACCGAAACCAACCGAGTACCGTCAATTTGGTCGCCGCCGTCGCCAATGTTCTCTACGTCATCCCTTCGGGCCCCGAAGGCTTCGACCGCTCGCTCGTTTGGCCAATCCTGATCGCTGGAGCATACTCAGGACCTGATAGCCACTTCCGCACCGTTCTCGCCGATCGAGCTGCTGCTCTTGGCGAGCACGCCGAACTGGGTAGCTTTGGCCGCATGTACCGCGTCCTGAAGGAGGTATGGCGTGTGTCTGATGAGTCCATCCAACCCATGGAGCCGGTCGAGACCGTCGAACCTGTCGAATCTGCTTCTGCCCCCGAAGAGCGACGGTCCTCGTCCGCCTCCTCATCCTCCGACGCTCCTGTGAAGGCTGAGGGCTCCGAGTCTCCCAAGGAGGGCCTCGTGCCATGGGGTGCGAAGGAGATGAAAAAGCCATTCCTACACTGGCGCGAGATCATGCAGCAGAATGGCTGGGACTACCTTCTTCTTTAAGCTCAACAAGTTTTTTGTGTTTTCTTGGTTGCATTTTATACCGCATCTGTTAACATCCCTTGAAGGGATCCAATCAGCAAGCTGGCTTGAACATTGCATAACCAACCTGGAGAATTGCGGATCTGGTCCCGCCGGGGCGACAAGCATGAACGATTCGAACAGGCAACGCGCGACTGGACATCGTCATTGGGTCCCCTTCCTGAGGGTTCCTTCTGCCTGCTAGCAGTTTTGTTTATTCACTTTTCCGGCAAAAGTCCGAAACCCCTTAGACATCATTAGTCCGGACCAGAACTTTCGGCTCTCTGTTTTATTCTTTCGCTACGATATACCCGGCTGTCTCGCTATCTGCAGGCCGGAAGCGATGATATGCCATGTCTTTTCTCATGAGGTGGAGCGGGAATAACCGCAAGGCGCAGACAGTCATATCCCATACCCCTTGGCCGGCGCAATGGAGCAGGAGTTTGGTTGTTTTTGCATGACAAAATCTTGAAAACCCATAATATGTTGATGTCCTCATGTTTGGTATGATTTATTGATTGCATGTGTTGCTGTTTACTTGTATCTTTGAGTTATGGTGGGATTGGTTAGTTGTATGATCAGATTATGCCCACGGTTCGAAAACAAAAATTGTCACTCCTTATACCCAGAACATCCAGTCATAGGCCTGCATTTATGAGTAAATATTACCTCGAGTCCCGCAGGATATTTGATGTGCTTCGTTTGTCGCTACACAGATTGACCCATTCCAATTCTTGACAGTTCCGCCAGCTCACGCAGTCCACCATACTTAAAAACCATGCAAATGGACAGCCTCCTACCCGTCCGTTCGAGGGTAAAACATGCGTCCAACTTCTCTCCATCCAGGATGATCATAACTTTCGCGGCGAAGACAGCGAGCCTCACCGACAAGCATACATTGTTGCACGTGACTCGCACTTGTTAGGGATCGCCGTCACCCCTGATGGGCTGGCTCTTGTTGTATGTTCTATCTTTCACTTGGCACGATCTATCACTTGGCAAGATGCCCTGACTAAATTGCTCGTTTGAGAATATCCCCTGATACGTCGGTGCTTCATGTTCAGTGCGTTCTATATTACCTTCACAATCATTCGTCAATGGCTCTTGCAGGATGTTGTCGTATCTCTGGCGAATTCATTCGACAGCACTGACTGCATTGCGTTACTTCGGGTATCTTGGATATCGTGCATTCGACCTCTTATCTCATCTATTCCCGCTATCTATTGGATATCACCCGCCTCAGCCTGAACAACCTGACGATCTTGAGGCTAACCACCCAGCTGATGATGATACCTCAACATCGAGCTGCGACACGTATACTCTGCAGCTGCACCCTCAACCCGACTTAGAACTCTTAGAAGTTGGATCTTCCGCTCATATCTACAAAGTGGATGATCACATAGTTCTCAAGTCATCCTTGTTATTTGAACCACCTGGAAACAACACCTCTCCTCACGCCCAACTGCACTACGCCACAAACACCCTCTCCCAGTATAACCAGTTACAAAACGAACGAACTGTCCTACAACTACTCCAAAAACAACCGCACCCCCACATCATAGAACCAATTGATACCCTCTATCCAGAGGGTCTCTATCTCCGCAAATACCGCCCACTATCCGAGCATAAAATCCCTCCCCAGCGCCATCGGATCCGCTGGTACCGCGACCTCACAGATGCGCTTTGCCATATCCACAAGCTTGGCATTGTCCATGCAGATATACGGATAGATAATGTCCTTCTGGACGAACATGATAATGTTATCCTCTCTGACTTTAGCGCCGCCCGCCCTTTCGGTGAGCCAAGTCTTGCTTTTCCGATCAACGGTCCCTCGCAGACTTTATCCGAGAAAACAGATATATTCGCCGTGGGCTCGCTGATATATCAAATGGAACATGGTGTCAAGCCTGAGTTGTCTGTTGACGTGCATGGTACTTTGGTCTTGCCGAATATACATACTGGTCGTCCTATGCTCGATACCATTATTCGGGATGCCTGGATTGGGAACTATAGCCGTACAGCGGAGATGCTGGAGCGGATTGAGGCTATTGATACTCTCAGTGATTTACCTGCTCATAGTTCCCTAACACAGTCTATATCGATAAGAGTATTGGGAAGTCGGATTCGAGAATGGAGGGAGCGTCGGGAGGATAGGTTTGGTAAGTAATATACCTTGTGATGCCTCACCTACCCGTCTAGACTATTGACATATTATCCAGGCTGTGTTCTAGAAGGTGTACTATCCGAAGATCAATTACAGGGTCTAGCTGACCGTCACGGCTTGGATAGACATGCGGGTTTACGATTTGCTGAGTATTGAGCTACTTCCCTGTAGATAAGGGACTAGTAAATACATGGGTTATATTAAGTCAACATGTCCATGATCATAAGATATCCCCATACCCTCCTCCATCCAAATGCTGGAGATGGATCTAAGAACAGGGACGTGTACTGCCCAGCGAAGTTCCCTATATTCCGCAGGGCACACATAGTAGTAGGGATGAAAAACAAAAACAATTGACATGTAGCAGGTTGAAGAACTTGGACTTAGGGTGCTAGTAGTTAGCGAGACATGAAGATGCTTGGGAATTTTGCAAGAGGCGCACGAGGGTTCCTTCTATCTTTGTTGTCTTAAGTGCCTTACGAGTAGCATGTAAAACCTTCCATCAAAAGACGCAAGGCACGGGAAAAGTATGAACTATAGTAACATCAATCTGCGCGAGGAAGAGCTTGACGGAGAGCCCATTCTTGGGCAAATTTGATATTGATATCAGATTTTCTTGGACGAGTGCCAACTGCGTAGGGGTTTAGTGATGAGCGATTGATTTGATTAATTCTTTCCTTGGTCGTCCAGTGTACGCAGTTTGATTTGTATACTTGTCTAGAGAGGATGGATAGATAAGATTTGTGGATGGGGGCAATCCTGTCGTGTCATTCAGCCGGCTTATTATTACTGTTAGGTTGGCTGTTCAATTCACGGGGTTCGAATGCTACGGGAGCCGGGCGTGCTTAGGGACTCCAGCTGTGAGGGCGGCGTGCACGATTTGGCAGTATAGGAAGGAAGTTATTAGTCCGCAGAAAGTCAAGGGAATATGGTATGCCTTTCTTGTTGGCCTTGAGAAGCACCCCTGGTTAGAGAGGGCGAGAGCAGATGATTACTGGCATGGCGCTATTGCTTGCAATGAAGATATGATCAACTGAATTATAGCTGTCTTGCTTGCTGCCGTATCGCCATGAGTGAGTGAGGGAAGCGAACAATCAAGTACTGGTTCACGTTCGACTAGGAAAGATCAAGAGACGACTGTTCTAACCTCTAAAGCGCTCACTCCTGGTGGAGTATCAGACGGCTATGATCCCTGTGCAGCGTGAGACATCTGGGTTTATGCCCCACGTACTGACAGATTAGCCACAGCGCCGAAGAGGTGTGCGCATGTGATGCGGTTGAGCATAATGTCATGACTTGGTCATCTACTTGCCATCTGACTTGAATATGAACTGGGCGTGGTTGGGGATATATGATCATGTTGGGTTGGTTAACAAAATGCGAGCTGTAGGACTGAGGTGCGGCGTAAGTGGTACGCTTTTGACTTGATTTCTTGGTGTTGATGGTGGTTAGTGAATGTTACATCGCAGATGCGGTGGACCTTGATGATTAGTTTGTGAAGGAGCATCCGCAGCACAGTTGGTACTAGTCAATGGTAAGCCCACAACCCCTCCGATGGATCAATGGCAGGTGGAGGGAATGGATTGGCGTGGAAATCTCTGTAAGTGTCTGACAGGCTGTCAACTTCCCAGTTATTGCGGGACATGAAGCAAGCGCCGTGGATGATAACTACAACCTGAGTGAACCCCATGTGAATGCTTTTCTGCAATCTTACCATGCGGGCACTTGAGTGTGACACTATAGCCCACGGAAATCAGAAAAGCAGAGACGCTGTGGCGTAACCGAGAGCATGATGGGCGCTTCTGTGCTATGATCCCAGTGCAGCGTTACTTTGCACCGACATGAAGTGTTGAGCCCAAGCTCTGGCGCTGTTAGCGATTAGTATACTGTTCGTTTGCCCATGCAACCAACAGCACGACTTTCTCTCAACTGAAAGCGGATCCTTCACCGTCCTGTAGAGTAGACACAGCACAACAGTCCATCGTAAGAAATGTACCATACAACCAACGTGTTGGCTACCGGCATATCGTGCCGCTTCTAGGCCAGCTTGCAATGCAGTTACTACAATCCCGCGCCGTTGGATGCACAGGGCGTCTCAACATGATGAGGGGTTCACACGCAGCCATGTGCATCAGCTACCCGTAGCCAACCGATCGTATCGATTGCAAGCCAGGTTCTGCAAGTGCTGGTGTGACATGGCCGCAGGAACGCCAAGGTGTGGTAGTAGCAACATTGCAGGCAAAGTCGAGATCAGTCACAAACCCCGCGCCTGCAACCCGCTATCCCATGGCAACGCGGGCCCTCTCCCAGTCGGATCGACCCGCTGATTCGCAGAAGGGTGAAGAGACGTGAAGACGCCAACATGACTTGCAGCCGCCCGATAGATTAAGTGCCGACAAAATAAGGTAGAGAAACAAGCAGCATCGGTAGATTGGCCCAGCGGCCAGAGTAGAGTAACAATGCAATTGAAGGATCCAAGAAGCAGCGCTAACCACGGCACGCAATAGGTGTCCTGAAGCCGTGGCTCGTGCAGAAGTTGGGGTTGCGGATGGGCGAGCCGCCCTCTTGCCGGAAGGTGGGCTTGCGCGTTAACGCTGAGCGAACCAGGAGGGGCCAACGCATATCGATCCGGAGAGATCGTGAGGAGTCATGACTTGAGCGCCGTCCCGGCGATAAGGGCATGTTGTATATGCAGGATGCATTTGCGTTTAGGAACATTGACAGGGTAACGGAGACTGTGACTCGAGGAACGAGGCGCGAAACTTCCTAGAGGATTTGCGGCTTGTTGGATGGATTGTTGGAAATCCCCGCCGCGGATGGAGAGATCCAGCGATGCTATATCCTCGAGCGAAGGTATAAGAAGGAGCAAGGAGACGCAGTTCAGTATCCATCGAGACAGCAGCAGCACATCACTCTTCCTTTCTCGCTCTCCTCCTTCACATTGATCACTCCGGGACAAGCAGAGGCACGGCAAGCGCCTTACCCGATCCCCTCTTCCGCATCCTGACACTCCACACACCCTCAGCTCTGCCGTGCTCCTGGCGGCCAAAGATCGCCACCATCCGACTCGGTGCTTTTGGAGAGAAGGCGAGGCTTTGGCGCCGAGTCGCTGAAAGGAGCTGAGCGTCTAGCCTGCTTGCGGATTAGCGTGTCACACGGTATCTTACTGTCTGGTAATCTTACCGTGTCAGACAGCAATACACGTACCGTACAGGAAATCCGTCTGCCTTTGCGTCGGCGTCAACTCGAGATAAATAATCTTCCTCCACTTCCCTCCCTCTACTTTTTCTCTCCCTTTTCTCTTGCGCGCTAGAGCAGCAGAAGGGTCCTTCATCTGTCCTTACTATATAGCTTCGTGCTTGCTGTTATCTTGGTGGACTATACCTGCCCTACCTCCAAGTCCCTTGCTGCCTCAGGCCTGCCGCTGCCTCTTATCCTCCCTCTACTATACTATACCACGCTTCTCTTCTACTGCCACGCACAACGTGACCAACTCAGGCGCGACCTTGTGATTCAACAGTCATCTGCTGTGGACGTGTCATATATGAACAGTTGACCTCGTGCAATCTTCTCATACACACCACCTGAGATCTACAGTCAACATGCCCGCCAAACCAATCCTCCATCCGTTGCGGACGCCCAAGAACATGACGTTCCCCTCGGAACTCCAACCAGACAATGGAGTCCGACTAGGTGCTCCAGGAAAGCAACAAGATGAGAGTCTCTCAACACCTATCACACCTCCCGCCGCATATACCGAGTTCCTGAAATCATTCACACCTGTCTTCACTCCCGATGGCAACGGAGGTACCGTCACCCGCTTCGTCTGGGACAAGGCCAACAAGACCCCCACATCCCAACCAGCCAGCGCAGTCAGTGGTTCGTTCAGCTTCCCCGAACCAACCAGGCCAGCTACAGCAACATTACCCCCTCCATCTCCCTATGGAAGTGCACCGCACAGTCGTGACATGATGAGTCTGCGCCGCTTGCGCATCCCGCCGCCAATGCGGTACTCACCTACGTTGGAGACGCCGCGCAGTGCGACGACGCCCGTCCTATCACCGTACTCTTACACCTACTCCCCGGCCGATTGGAAGATGCGCTACTGGGATGGCCCTCGGAGTGCGACGGTGGGGAGAGTCAGCGTGCGTCATGTTGTCACTCACACGGTGACGTATAAGCGGACGCAACTTGAGGATCCGCCCAAGGGGAAGCGGAGAAAGCATAATGAGACCAAGCAGGAGGAGGATGAGGATTCCTAAGCAGGAACTTAGTTCGAATCATGATTCCTCTATTTGGTTTTCCTTTTTTATGGTCATGGTACTAGCGCAGGGTCCGGCGTTAGGAGTTAGGAGGCGGGAGGGAAGAAGCAAGCGAGATTTTATTTCATTGGAATTCAGTATCGGAGCAAGCAGTGCGATTTGAAATTCATTCCCTCTTTCTCTTCTACTTCTTCCATGTGATCGATCAGTAGGCTGATGTAGCATTACTAGTAGGTAAGTAAGTAGAGGATGGTAGACTAGTCCTTGCAGGGTTGGTTAATTGTATGCGTTGGCAATATACTAGGCAGGGTATATACGCCCAGCAGAGGCTCGACCACTACACTATCACTACTATTACGGAGTACTATGATCCCCCGCTATTGATATCCATCGATTCCAATATCCATTTCCCTAACTACTACTAATCCAGATTCCAGATTATCGCGCTTCTGGCCAGAGCCTCACACGAATCAATCAATCGAGCCCGACCCCTCCTTCACCTCTCATTCCAATCCCATTCCAGCCCCAAATCATCTATCCCACTAACTTAGTACTCTACAACTGAGAAGAATGATAAATGATGTATACACACATAAAACGCACAGACAAAGAAGCAACCCAACAACCCCCCTCCCACCCCCTCTCTCCTATTCAATCAACTCACTAGTAAGTAGCTAACTAACCCCTCCAAATCCTCCACGTGTAAACGAGAACCACCCAATATACCCACCCAGGAATCGAATTGATCAATCAATAAGCGAAAGCTCCACTAAAAAATACACGCACGTCCGCTGATAGGAAGGCTGAGATGCGCGGTGCTGCGCCGCATTGAAATTTTTTTCCCCTTGTCCTCCTAGCTCTAATCTTATCCCATCGGGATTGGGCTACTGGGTTGGTTGGGCCTTTTGGTAGTAACCCGGGAATGTGGTAACGGGGATGATTGGTGTGAGTTGGGTTTGTTGGTCGGAGAGTCGGAGAGTTACTACTAACTACTACGAACCACTAGTTAGTATTGTGGTTAGGCTTTGGGCTAAGAGGGTTTGGCGCGGTGAGAAAGGGTAGTGGTTGGTGACTCGCTGGGAATAGATGGACAGGCATGGACAGGCGCGCGGTGGGTTTGGGACGTTGGGAGGATAGTTTTGAGAGGAATGTAATTTGGCTTGTGTGTTGTAGAGGGGGTTTGTTGGATATATAAGTAGTATGTAATATGTGGATGGTGTAGGTAGTAGTAGTAGCTGACTTAGAAATGAGGTATATGTGTATGTGTGGAAGGATAGGGGTGACTATGTGGTTCTCAGTGAGTAGAAAGATTCAGTAGTCTTTGTATATATTATCATTAGTAGAATAGCAGTAATACTAGTTCAAAGGGATAGATGTAGACATATGTACTCCGTAGAAGTAACCGATTTCAACACAGACAGAATAAAATACACAGTAACAAACCCCCGAAACAAGCCCTACGTAACGCAACACCACCCACCGTATCAATACCACACCATACCATACCAAAGCATAGCCCCTACTTAGTACTTACTCTCTCCTGGCGACAACCCTACTACTCTCCTCTCCTAACACAGTAATCAATCTCAAAGCAAGTACTCCTAGTGTCCATCCATCGCTTATCCCTAACGAATCACAGCAATGTGAACGGCCAAGCTGTGATCTAGGACGGGTGCATAGCGGCCCATGATTGGGTGACAAGGCGCGCTCTTTGTTTCATCTTGTTGCTGAAGAATTGCGGGTCGGGGTGATTGGTTAGCTTGAGTGGTGGGGGACTGGGATGGGGGGGTAAGTGATGGACGGAGGTGATTACTTTCTAGGTATAGGGTCGGTATTTACTTTGGTCTAGGGGGTGTTCGAATTGCTTCTAGATTGATTGGGTTGGGTATTTGGGGGTTTAGGGGGATTATACCCTGGTAGTTGTGAGATTATAGGGTAGTGGAATTGAAGATGGGAGCTGAGAGTGAGTAGTAGTAGTATTGTTTGTGGCAATAGAGGGGGATAGTAGTAGTAGTACACTGTAACTGTAAGTCAAGTGTGCTTCAGCCTCATAACTCTTTCCTATGGCTACTCTTTACTTGGGAGGAAGTAATAGTTGTAGTCACTGCATTGCACAGACCGTATAGACACAGACAAGACACAGACACACCTCCGGCGCGTCCGCGTCCAGCCAGCAGAGTCTTCTCTCTTCATTGATTTGATACAAATATAAAGTGGCCGCTGCAGTTAAGCGCCGGCACTAAGCCCGATGGGGCCGCAGTGGATCTTCCCCTCTTCAATTTGTTCGTGTGATTGGTGGGAGGGACTAAGAGGGATGTGTGGGGGATGGGGATGACGTGTGGATTGTCAATGGATAGTAAATACTACTTACTCACTAGTAGACAGTAGTAGACACGACACTGCAGGTAGAGGAATGGTTGTCCTATTTTTGGATGATTCTCTCTCTCTAGCACTCTGTCCCCTCTACTAAATCCAGGTCTGATTGGGAAAGACCAAGAATCTTCTGGTCACTCAGCGGTTATGTCATCGGCTTACTTGCACACACGGCAATCCCATCACCAAACCTAATGCACCTGGACACCATCTCATCACATCTCAACGCCCACTCATTTTGCCGCCGGGATCTCAGCCGCTCGGAGGATCTCCCCTCCTTCAGTCAGTCCTTAGTCAGTCCGTCATTGCATGCTTCCCAAGAAAAGTAACGAGGGGCCGGCACTATGATTACTCTCGGCGCTAAAGTAGAGACTCCCTAGTCATGCCGTCCCCCCCTTCCACTCGACCCAATCCTGGCGCTTCTGAACCCTTCCTTTCCTGGTCGATCAGTTGGCCGGTTTTCCTGCTAGAAGGAGATGGCGCTGGATTCCGGATAGATGGTAGGTCAGATGCAGTGGATACTCCCTTGCCCTCGTTCAATCACAGGCTGTCTATTAAGCGCCGACAGAGAGACGGGATCAAGTTCTCGCGTGCAAACAAGTGTCGGGAGGGGGTGTTTCTATTTTCATCATAGCAGGGAAGTTATTTCTGGTAACTCCAGGGTCTAGTGGATTAGTCCTAGCCCTTACCAATCTGATTGGACTCGGGGTCCTGGTGCAGGTGTACCCTGCTCGGTGCTTATGTATTGCTATTTCTGGGAACTCATGGGGATATTTTTGGTAACGAGCACGGCGGGTGTTTGGATACAACGGATGCGGATGGATATATGTATTGTTGAGCATCCAGAATGAAGTTGATGATAGAGATGGACTTTCCTGCTATTTACATGTCGTCTTCCTTCTGAAACCAGTATAACTACCACCCGGTATGAGTTGAGTTCAAGTTGAGTGTGTGGACATAGCCAAGCCCCTCACTCCGTCCGAATTGCCCCTCGGAGCCGTTCCTGAGAGGCTTGATTTGACTGGCTGAGATCCTCCAGTATTGTCCAGTCCAGTAGCTTCTCCGCACATCTATTGCAGAATCTTAGCCAGGAGTGGTACTAGTAGGTTGTCCACAGGCAAGAAGAAAAAGTGTCCTGTCAAATCAGATACTGATTCTTGCATAGTCGTCCCATCTTCACGAGGGGTATCCATCTGGCACCATGAACTTAGTCAGTTAGTTCGTCGTCTACCTACCTAACTAAACCAGATTTCCAGCGGTTAACTAGGTTATGCCGCCTCTGTGACAGAGGATGCATGATTCCCGCTCGCTGGAGCACTGAATTGACGACGCTCCCCTCCTTGATGCTGCCCTGTCAGCCAATCAATGTCCCGGAGTGGCCTCCAGTGGTGATAGAGCCATGGCGTCTGGACAAATATAGCAACGATGCTGCGTGGCTGTCAGAGTTCTTATACAACCTTAAGCGCATTCCCCTGCATGACGACTGTTCTTCATCACTCAGTGGGCGGGTCATGGGGCGATAACAACAGCTGCTGTCCAAGGAATGGTGACTCGACCCCGCGTATTGTCGCCCCTGTGGTGATCCAGCGCTTGGGTATGGTACGGTTTGGTACGAGTGGTTTTACAAGACATGGAGGGAGACAGAGAAAAACAAACAAACAAGAAAGAAAGAAAGAAATAGAGACAAGTGCGGAGGGTGAAGTGACTGTTGGTGCTGTGGTGGTGGTGATAGGCGTCTAATAGCCACTGTGCCACCATCACGGCGGCAATGAGGGACTACATCTAGACCAGTGTCCGCACATTATTCCTAGCAACTTGTTCGGTAGTGCTAGACAGGTTTGTTATGCCTGTGATTATTCCCTTGTCTAGTTATTGAGGTTGACATCATCGTTGGCTTGCTAATCATCCATGGGATCTGGTGTGTGTTGGAACCACCGGAGAGCTGGCAGGCTGACGGGCAGCCGAACCGTGGATTCGGCCGATGAGGGGAACACCTGACGGAGCCAACCGTGGTTGGCGGGGATTCTTTGGGGTTCTGGAAGTGAGACCATAAGAGGCGAGAGAGAGACGGAGAAAGACACAGAGAGAAAGACTGGCCGAGAGAGTGAAAGATGCTGACCGATGCGGTGTGATGCCAAGAGGCTATATTTAGAAGCGGCGAGAGAAGAAGCAGCAGAAGAAGGCGAAGAAGCGCAGAAGAAGTGCTGCTGTTGGATGCCCCTCTCGTCTCTTTTTCTCCATCTCCTTCTCACTTGACTCTTTCTTACTCTTCTTTCTTTTCTCTTTCTCTCTGTCTCTTCCCATCTCTCATCTCGACCATTCAACTGGCTTTCGAGGAAGAAGCTTATCTCCTCGGTGACAGTGGACTTCCCGACACTATTAATATTGATTAATATAATCATTTGTTATGCATCAAATTGCCTGATGCGGTGATCCCCTCTTATTCTGTCTCCGCCGCCCATCCCGTGATCTGCGCGCGCCGTTTCCTCCCAACCTCCAGCGCCTCCAATTCCTCCATGCATCTTCGGCCATCTTATCTGCTAGTGTCTTGCGCTACTTGCTCCATCTCCTCCTCTTCCTGATATCCGAAATCCCCTCGACCTTCCTGTCTCTTTTCCCTCTTCCCTTAACCCCTTCCTCCCCCCCTAATCTATCCGCCTGACCGCCCTCCTGCCATGGCTCACTCGCTCCCTACGCCTTTCACCCCAAACAGTGACTTTGCTGCCCTCGACTCCCACCGCTTCTCCACGGGTCCCATTACTATCACCGCTTTGGCCCGCTTCGAGTTCGAGGCGGGCAAGGCCAACGATGGCACCAAAATCATGATGATCGAATGGGAGGACGACGCCTTAGCCCGCTCCTCCTCCTTCCCCGGGGGTTCCTGGCATGTTGCCTGGGAGGGTAAAACTGCTGTCCTTCCTGCAGACGAAAAGACGAGCGACAACACCCGTCGAATGTACTTTCTACTGCCGCCACACGTTACCATTCCTCCCACCGTCACCCTGTCATACGAGCCCCCGGCTAACGCCCCTCCGTCCGCCAAGAACCCCGAACCCATGCAATTGAATCCGCTGCCGGCGATATTTCCTCCAGAGCTAGGTGCTGATGGTCGCTCAGCGGGCAAGAAAGGCGTTCTACACACAATATGGGCGAAGAAGCGGCTGCAGGTGTTGGAAAAGGAGATCCGGGACGAATGTCTGAACAACGCCGAGGGTATTGCGCTGCACATGGCGCTGCAGGAGAAGGAATGGATCGAGTCGAACTTTGGCGTATCACTGTCTCCTGACGGACCCAAGGTTATTGGGCAGAGTCACCCGGATCCGCATTATCCCATGGGGCCTGCAACGCCGGTATCACCCAGCAGTGGAGGCAAGCTGGGGGAGAAGCTCAAGGGGCTGAAGCTGCAGACGAGCGAGCGGGAATTATCCCCGAAGGAGGGTACGTATATACCAAAGTAACAGAGACCACACTAATGCTAACGATGCTATGATCAGCCTCAGCGCGGCATCTACTATCTCCCCAGTCCCCCGACGTGGCAGTCTCCTCGTTCAACTCCTTCCACAGTATACATCGACCGACCCGCAGTCCTGCGCCAGCAGCGCCAGAGGCCCTTCGAACGGTAGTGCACTATCCCCCCGAGTCGGTGCAGGCACAGCAGAACGTGGAACACCACACGGGATTCGCATCGATGGGAGGGCTGGCGCGCACAGCGAGCGCCGACTCGGGCGAGGAACTATTCGCAAAAGCGCTAAGCCCGCGGACGCCCGACCTGCCGCGGAGTCCATTCTCATTCCGACCGGAGGGGCTGCATATGTGAAGGGCTGTAACAACTTGCATTGATGATGGATTGGATGACTGTGCATTACTGATACTGATATAACTGATACCTATGCTGTACATAGATGATACCTGTGATTGAAACTGCAATTTTCTCACAATAGTAGCTAAACCTCATACCATACAAACAATCTTCAACCTCACAACTCTCACCAAACTAAACAACCCCCACCCACCACCACTACCACCAGCACACTTTTCCCACCCTAAGAAATCAATTCTTCTTCTTCTTCCCCCCCTCACTCCCCTCCTCCTTCTTCCCCTTCGAACTCGAAGAAGCAAAACTCTCCACCTCCTGCGCCTCCTTCCTCTCCGCATACCACTGCCCGGCCTGCAACACCAGCACACCCACCAACACCAGCGCCAAGATAGTATTACTCGCCGCCAACACCTTCAAACTATCCTCCCTACCCAGAATCTGCCCTTGCTCGACCTCCTCCTCCCCACCTTTGACCAACTCATCCCCATAAACCCCACCACTAACCAACCTCAACCCCTTCACAATATTCGCAATATAGACCGTAATTCCACACATATACAGCACGAGACTGGCGCCATCGAACAACATATTCGATTCCGAGGGTTTGTACAGCTTCATGATAAGTCCCAAGAGGCCGAGGAATATCACGATGTGGAGAATCCGCGGGATTAGGGGCGGCGAGGCGTGCAGGAATCGCAGGTGGGATTCGAAGTAGTCGAAGTGGGTGGCTGGGGTCGGGGTCGTGGACCATAGGATCGGGTAGTCGTAGGGGAAGAGGGAGAAGATCAGGCCGAGGAAGAAGGATGTTGCTGTTGTTTTTATTACTTCGTTAGT
>NT_166539.1:1844917-1879508 GCF_000002855.4 Aspergillus niger
GAGGAAGGTCGCGAAGGACCCGTTGCGGAAGGCCATGGTGAAGGGCCTACGGGGGTAGGATTCCCGTGAGTTTGGATGGAGGGGTTTGGTTGGGATTGTTTGGGTGAGGTGGGAGGAAGAGGAAGAGAGAGAGAGGATGAGAAGGTGAGATTGAAATGAGATATCGGAGGTTAGAGCGGGCTTGGCGCGACCGGGTTGGTTCCAGTTCCAGTTCCAGTTCAGCCTAACGGGACTTTCTAATCTGGTTATCTATTTAGTTACTGCTTATTTGTTATCGCTATCCCATTACCAATCCGCCATTATAATAGTACTAGAATTGTACCAATAATGCATGCAACTCTATTATGTACGCCCTCAATGCCGCAGGCTGCTCATAATTAATTCAAAAATAAAATCCAAACATTGCAACGTAGATGGTATCTCCCGGTATCCCGCAATGCAAGCAATAGAACTCACTCCCCACAAACGCCTTTTTATTTCACCGCTGATATCGCGGTAATGCCTCGTCGCCGCGCGCCGCGCCGCCCACCAGCTGATGGTCGTCCTGGTCGTCGTGGAACACCGGCGCCGTCGGCGCATCCGTTGACCTGCCAGGCGCCTCTGTGACTTCCATATCCTCGGGCGCACTCACTTCCGTCATCAACCGCTGTCGCTCAAGCTCCTGCTTATCCTCTCCTGGCGGCCCGGCCTCGTTCGCGCCCATCGCGCTGCTGCCCGGCACGACCGTCTGCACCGACTCCGCAGAGATCACCGCCCGCGGGGTCCCGTTCTCCGTCGGTGACGGCAGGTGGTGGTAGTCGTTGAGATGGTCGTCCTCCGGCAGCACTGGCGCCGTCGGAATCGCCATCTCAGATGGCCCAACCCCGGCATCGTCCGGCGGGCGACTGGGCAGTAGCATCTGCTCAGCCCGCCGTAGCCGGCTCTTTTCATCGCTCGGCTCGTCGGCCGGCGGCGTCGACACCATCTCCCCAAGCGGGTGATATGCCTGTGGCTCGCCCGTGTACTCCTGGCCTGCGTATTCAGGCCAGTGGGATGGCTCCCGCGGAAAGCCGTAGTCTTCTTGCGCCACATATTCCCCTTCGGCATTGGGAGTCGGGGATTGGTCGGTCGTCCAAGTCTCGCCGTCCGGACCAGCTGGCGGCTGGTTGGGATCCACTGGCGCGGCCGTGGAAGGCGTGCGCTCCTTAGCCTTCACGCCGCGCTGCGAGTCACGTGTCCCAATAACCACTTCGAACATCACGGCCACCACGCCCTTTTCACGTCGAATCTGATCGGTGTCCAGAATGTTGCCTGCCCAATTCGCCGTGATCACGCTGTTGTTGACATCTGCCGGGTTCAACACTTGCCCGCTGGAGGAGAAGTTGCCGCCCGAAGAGACCATGTTGAACCGAGGGAGAAACCGGTCCGGCGACGTGAGCTTGCCCCGTAAGTCGACCACCACTTCCACATAGTACCGGAAGTTGATCATGCTCCCCGGCGTGCGCGTGATGGTCGGAAACGTATCCTCGGGCACCCGGATCGAGGTCTTCACCAGCGCGGTGAGGTTCGTGGGGTCCACCACCAGCGGTGCAAACGTCTGTGCTAGATCCTTGCGGAACACCCCGGTGGTACGGCTGCTGCCAAGCGTCAGGCCACCCAAGCCGGTCCGCGAGCGCGGATAGTAGTCTTCGTAGACGGGCTTCTTGCCGTCCGTGGGTTTCCCCATTGGGATCGCAGGTTGGAGGTCAATCCGCCCTTGGCGATACAGTGTCACAATGATCCCATGCGCGCTGCGCACCTGCTTGCAGTGGTTGATGGTGACATTGATCGGCAAGGTATCCCCTGGCAACACGCCCGCGCGCAGCACTTCCGCCTTAGCCATGATTGTTCGATCCGTCGTGGAGGGGGTGATGCTCCGGGCCTCGCTGTTCCGCATCCCGTTGCTGGTTGAGGAGCTCGGGTCGCTGGGGACCTGGAAGCTCAAACTGCTATTACTCCGCCGACTCGACGAGCTGACGTTGCTGGGCGCCGGACTCAGAGGGGGGCGGTTGTCGAGACTGTTGCCGCGGTGGGCCGTCGGATCGATGGAGAGCGTATCAGGCGCGTCAGATCCGGCTGACTTGGCCTTTGCTTTCGACTTGGACCGGCGGGAGATGGGCTCGAGGGTGACGACGCGCGGCTTGGGCGGGGGGAAGGGTGCGATATCAATGTTTTCTAGGACGTTGACGCGTCTCCGGCACGTCGAGGTCGGGTTGATCGTGGTCGGTTTTGTTAGGGTGGATGTAAGCATATATGATATCGTGCCTCGTTCGAACTAGATGCGGATTGCGATCAGTATGGCCCACAATAATGTTAATACAGAGGGGAGGAATCGCCACGCACATTGATGCTACTGGGTAGCGCATACGGGGGAAAGCACATCTCAAAGCGAAACTTGTAGATCCCTTCTTTGAGCCGACCTTCCCCGCAAAGTACGACCTCGTCCTCGAAAAGTGTAGACAGGCCATTTCCCAGGTATTCGGCACCGCGACGCCCGCGCCCCGGCCCCAGAAAGCCCAAATCCGGGGCCTGTTCACCCGGGGGCACGGTATTCTTAAAGACCTTGACAAACCCATGGAGACAGACCACCAGATGTGTAATGCGAACGGGCCGTACCACCGTAAGGACCACGGTCCCACTGATCACATCCCCGGGGAAGTATGAGCGCCAAGGATCGTCCGGTTCGATGTAAAAGTCGGTGATGCTGCGATTTCGTTGACCGAGTTGGGAGCGAAATTTGGAGAGGAGGGAGCTGCGATTCCGACCGAGCGGCGAGGGGGGTTGTGAGGGGAGAGGGTTGACGGACATGACACACGACCCAATCCATGCACGAGGAGGGAGGGAACGGAGAAAGGAGGAATGGCGACCGGAAGCAAGGAAATCGGAATCAGGCGGACAACGAGCTGTTGACGGCGGAATTCAGGGGAGGGGCGGATGGAAGAAGGAGGGGGGAGGAGGACGAAGGAGGGGGAGGATGAGGCTGGTAGGACCGGGCTCAGCAGCGTCACTACGGCCAGTCAAGTGATGAGACGGCGAGGAAGAGCAGGTGGTCGAGGCGGAAGCAAGGGGGGGCGAGTCGATGAGGAGGAAGAGCACACCGTCCAGATCTCGAGAGTCAAGGGGAGACGAAAACGCGATCGAGACAGCTGGGAAATTCTCCGTCCAGACACCATCGATCAATCTACCGATAAACCGGCCCGATGTGGCCGTCGGGCGCGAAGGCAGCAGCGACAGCGACAGGAAGCAGCAGGGTCAGTCTCTCGAGAGACCGGTCCAGGACCAGTTCCAACCCCAGCCTCAGCACAGACAGCACTAGATGGTCAAGCGCGCGCGCGCGTTCCTAGTGGGATGAATGGGTCCCCTTGTTTCGCTGGTGGTTGCTGAGGATGCGGGGAGTTTGGTCGGGGAAGATCGTGTCTCAAATCTCGGAGTTTGGGGGGAGAGGAAAAGGAAGACGGAAGAGAAAAGAAAGGGAGAGACGAAGGAAAGATGACAAGTAGGGAGAGGTATCAAGAGTAATGGTGACAGGCCCGCATCATTTCTCGGCTGGAATTTCCCACGATTACGGCCAAAGGGTTGACAGATTAGCCCCTATAACCGGGATATGCTGGAGGAGGGGGTGGAAGAGAGGAGGATATGAAGGGAAGGAAAAGGAATGGATAGTCCCGGGATTTAGTGTGGAGGGAATCAGTCACGGGGGGGTGGGTGGGTGGGTAGAGGATGACAAAAGAGCAGTCGGAATGAACAGGACGCGCAGGGAGTCAAGAATAGTAAAGAAAAAAAGGAAAAAGAAAGGAATGGATCCGGTTGAAGAAAGGGGAGAAGGCAGGGTCAGCAAGCAGTAGGAGTAGAGGCAGAGGAATCGATGGAGGAGAAGAAGATGATGATGGAGGGATGGAGATAAGCAGCCGGCTTGTGGTCGAGGTCAAGCTTCTCTTGGGCCGTTCGTGGCTCGGCGGTTTCCACTCGGAGCAAATCGACTTTCCACCTAATTATATCTAAGTTGATACTGGGCTTTGGTTTCCTGCCGGGTGGAAACTATGGTTCTGGTGAGAATGATGATTAGTATTATTCTTCTCCCATTTTCCTGTCCTTGACTAGTCACATTGACCACCCCTCGTGGCTCATTAACTCGAATCAAACTGAACTAGTGAGTTAGTCCCTCTCGACTGGACCAAGTTAACTTGACGACTAGTTAGTTGGCTAACCACTAGTTAACTAGTGATGAGAAGCCGCTGACAAACTTCCCGACAGATGGATTTGATGGATTCATGACGGCCCATCTTAATAACAACAACTACTTACCACCACCACCACCACCGTAATTCATAAGCATCAACCACATCCTATTCATCCATTAGTGATCAGGACTCCGGCTCCCTCTCCATCTCTAGCTCACGCAATCCTTCCCCCTCCACGTATTCTTCCCCATAACATTCCCGTTGCACTGCCCGCAACACTTCCCGATCCCCTCCGGTCACCTTATCCACATACCCTTCCAAGATGTAGATGTTATCCGTCCACTGATGCGCCAGACGCCGATACTCTTCCGTCTCCTCTTTAATCTGCGGTAAGCTTTTCCCCTCCGAACTCGTCGCCAACGCCATCCACTCCCCCTGCAGTTGATGTGTCTCCCGCTCGAGCACTGCCTTCTGCTCCATCAATCTCCGGCGCTCCTCCTCACCACCCCCATCCCCATGCTCCCCTTCTTCTGCCTCCTCCTGCATCCTCGCCTGCATCCGCGCAGACAATCTAGCCTCCGCACCTTCCCAATTCTCTCGGACCCGATCTACCTCCCTCCGTAACCTCCGAACACGCTCCTCCCGCTCTTTCTTCTCCTCTCCCCCAAAACACCAATACCAATTTCCACTGCCGATCTTCTCAACCCGGATCCGTCCCTCATCCGTCAATTCCTGTATGTATTCCTTCACTTGCATCCCATTGATCGAGGCCACCGATGGGATCATTTTCTCGAGATCCTTCAGGGTGTGGCACGTCCCCGTGGCCCGCAGATGTGAGACGATCAGGGCTTGTTTGGCACTTTTGGAAAGTTTAGGCGGCTAGCTCGACACATAGTTATTTTTTGTTTTTTTCTCCGTGTTAAGTTCTTGTTTCGTAAAACACGACAGACACCCTTAGGCTAACGCGCCCACTAAGGCACATACTAGTGTGTGTCTGTCTGTACCCCCCTTCCTTAGTGGCCTTGATGGGGACTCCAATCACTCGCCCCATTGGTTGCGGTGAAAAGACGGAGGCGTCAACGTACCATGGTGAGGCAGGTAGCCTTTAGCTACCTCTGTGTGTCTTGGGCTTTTGCTTATGTCTGGACCCTGTGGAGAGGGGGGGGAGTGTTTCCTGTTTGAGGTTGCTGACAGGCATAAACGAGATTAGTTAGTGGGGGTTCGGGGATGCCGTGCTGTTGGTAGCATACTCACTGGCTGTAGGATGGAGTTGACTGGAGATGATGGACCGGTGGGTGAGTGAGTAACTGAGTAGTCTTCTACTTTTGGACACCCCAAACAGTACAAGCTTCCCCCGGTCATGTGGCATCACGGGCTCAACGTCAACTATAATGGCCTCGGTATTGTTTTGACGTCCCTGTAGGGCTGCTGAGTATTCATTACTACTGGCAATCACGTTCATTTCCTGCTTTTGCAGGGAAGCATCCCCTGGGATGACCAAGGACGTTCTATTCCTGTCTCTGTTAAATCTTTTGCCCTTACCGGTCAGGAACCCCGCTCTACTCATCCTTGCAAGGCACTTGTGTCGAAGTGCGACATCATCGTCGGGATTCGCTCTCTCCTCTGTCCTTGTAGGGAAGATACGTAGGTCTGCTGACACTGCCCCCGGTCCCTTGTCAAGCAATCTGAATGGCGATCTCTATCTAACGTGTTCTGCGAGACAAAATATAGATAACAGCCCGGAGCTGGATCCTTGCTACTGTCGTGTCATCAACAGAGGGCGCTCCTGTCATCCCGATTTTCTCATCATACGGGGGCGATACACCAAACAAAGCAATCCATTACCGTAAAACCAAAAGAGAGTTGGCTACATATGTCTCCCGAGCAGAAGCAAACTGCCCATCTGCATCAGTGCAACACCCCGAGACCCTTGTCTCCGTATCTAACCAGAAACCCCTCCGTTCGCCCAACCTACCTACACTACCTATCTACCTACCCCCAAACGCACAGATCGCGCAATATTCGCACTATACAACCCCCAGTCAATAGGGCGTCCATCTAGCCGATGCAGATCTTTGCAAAGCACCACGCACGGTTCAGGTAATTGCGCGTATCCCATACAAGCGTGCAGCCCACGGACATAAGCAAAAGCTTGTGTCAGCCGATGTCATCCTGCCCTTGACCACTGTTGAGTTAATTATCGACAAAAAACACATGTCAGCTGAGT
The DNA here is from genome assembly GCF_000002855.4 of Aspergillus niger. Taxonomy (NCBI): domain Eukaryota; kingdom Fungi; phylum Ascomycota; class Eurotiomycetes; order Eurotiales; family Aspergillaceae; genus Aspergillus; species Aspergillus niger. Next base: position 1,851,344 of record NT_166539.1, read on the forward strand.
GAGATTCATAAGTAACATAGCAAAGATGGCTGGGGGAAGCAAAAAGGGTCTGAGACACTCGATAAGGTTTCTTTGACGGCCACTCTATATCGCGGTGAGCTATAGCGTATGAAACACGGCTATGAGCGGCGGTCAGAGGGGCGAGAGTATTATTCCCTCCCTTTCAGCCGTGAGATGTAAGTTGGCGCTGGGATCTCGTCTAAGCCGGCTTTCTCCGGAGTCTGCTTTGGTCCTGCTGCAGGGGTCTTTGTCTGCGGTGTGCGGGTTAGGATGTACCGAGGAGAGTAATGGGCGATTAAGGTAAGACTTGTGCATAAGATTACGGGCATAAAATGCTTAGCTTGGTTACTGATGTACGGGTAGCCTGCTCCTGGGGTGCGTTGGAAGCCTAGGCAACGTTGGTTGTGCGGTGATTGAGTCAGGCGCTGCACGGCAGGACGCAGAAGGATGCGCTACCAATTGTTGGGCGATTGATCAGCATGATTACAGCCCGCTTTAGCTGGTTGTTTGATCGTCTCATCTGGTCGGACTGCAAACGGGGTGATGCATCAGTTCTAGCAGTGATGGCCTTGACCGTATACTGGTACGGGAATGGCAGCTTGTTGCGGGAAATGACATGGTGACATGTCATCTGACTGGCGGTTTGATCACGCCAGCGCTACTCTCTAATTGCAGTGTAAAACATATCCATGTTACAAGTGAACGGATTTCGTGAATGCTATCAGACTACCTCGTAGGAAAGTTTAATAGGAACAGGCTATTTGATACAACGTGCATTCCGCACAAACCTTGTTCAAACGCTCAAGGAATGCTTGGGTGAAGAAACCTGAGCAGGGCGATTGACCCTGGGGTGCATGAAGATGGACGGGCCAGTCCAATCAAGGTTCAACGGCATTCCAGCAGATGCACTGGCCAAGACCTTGGCGGCGCCGGGTCGACGATGATCGCGGGCTAAGATTTGCGATGTGCAACATGCATAGGGCGCTGGCTCGTGAGGTGGACCAGGGCTGAGCGAGGAGACTGGTCGCATAGGAAGCAAAGACACGATGCTTCTTATTGCTGCCTCGATTGGACAGTTGAAAGTAAGGACATGGCTCGAGCTTAGACAATCCTGCTTTACCCACGAGTTTAACGCATCTTAATCTTGTGGCTTGCTGAAAGACGAGATGCTTGACCCCTTGCAGTTGGGCATTCAGCCAAGCACTTTTGATATCGATCCTCGCGCATCGTATTGTCTTGAACTCGTTTCCGATGCCCCGATGATGAGCGACCAATATAGTAGCATGCGATCCATGTAGGACCAGAATGAATGATGCAACGATGATCTTGCAAGGTAAGCTATGCCACAGGCACAATAGGCGCTGAGTAGCATGTTAAGCCTCACCACCTCTCATCATCTTCTATGTCCAGCTCAGCTGCGGAGGTCATTTTACGACCCAACTTGCGCTTCTTTGGCCGCCTCTTCTTCGCCACCACGCTCTCTAGCTCATCACCCGAGCTCGCCATCGTACTACTCTGACCGGTATTTGCTCTTTTGCGGCCTATATTTCGGCCGAGCTGAGGAACCGATGGTAATTCGTCGGTCGGGATTTCCTCTCCCTCCACGAGCACCATGTCTCCGGTTTCACCCAGAGATTCCTTGGCCATCTCCTCCATCAAAATCCCCATAGCTATTAACGCCGTCTCATCCATGCTCTGGTAATCATCCCGTCCTCCATCGATCGTCGCATGGTCATAGAAGTCCGCCGAATACGCGTGAATGGCCTCAAGTAGTTCGGAGCAGGGGAGGGGGCAGCTGGGCGGGAGGGCCTCATGAGCAAAGTAGAAGTCGTTTTCTTCGTAGCGCTGCGGGGCATGTTGTCGACGAAAAAGAACTTCCTCGGGACGGACAGGACGAGTGCTGGACGATGCCGTATCGCGGTATTTGGAAGGGTAAGGGGCCGAGGGCAGGAAGCCATGATGATTCACCCGACCTGAACACAGTAAGTCTGCTGAAGTGGGAGAAGAGCCATGTGAGGACTAACCCGCAACGGCATCATAGACAGTCGCTTGTCGCTTCTGTCGCCTGGCGCCGAACTCATCTTGTTCCTGGGCTTCGACAACATCCGGAGTGGGAGGCCGGACGAAAGAATTCTGGCTCAATGCAAGGGATTTGCCGTAGGACATAGTCCCGGATTAGCTAAAGCCGCCCGTGCGGAAGCATCAGGAAGCTTGTTCTCAAGAAGAACCGGACGGCTGGATGAGACTCTGCCGGCGGGCAAGTTGATACTTCCGATTGCTTTTGCGACGCCCGGAAGTTTTTCCCTTTCGTTATTGGGCATTCCGGCACAACCTTTCTCCGACAATTACGGTCATGTGAGAGCAAGTCATTCCATCTACTGATTACAACAACATCTCTGCCTTGTCTGGTTATATCTTCACGGAGCTCGGAGAACAGCTCTGTTAGCCTAATGAATGAATGCGTATCTTCTCAATAGGGCTTTAGGGTCCATAAGTCCCTCGACCTTTCATGCCGCACAAACCACACGGCTTGTTCAACAGCTCGAGCCGGCGCCTGGCATTCGCTTCTCAGCACGTAGAGACATATTCTCAGGAGAAAGTCAGGCTGGAAATGAATATCCTCATGAGGATGCAGGATTGGTCTTTGATGATGAAGTATTCGCTCATAAGGCGGGAGTGAATGTGCTCGCCATCGATCACTATGAGGGCCGATTGTATGTTACACCCATCCTGTGCCTGGCTCCAATTAACGGTAGACAGCATGGTTTCTGGGGGTGCAGATCCTTCGATTAATCTCTGGGATCTGGAGACACGGGGCTCGGATCTGAAACATGTGCACCAGCCTGTGGCATCAGTCAACAGAGCCTCGCATGAAGATGCCCACACACGTGCCATTACCTCCGTCTCTATATACCCATTTGATCCCACCCCGTCTACTATTTTGACAACCTCGTACGATGGCACACTCAAGCTTTCGGCTTTAGGGCCGGGGGCGATCACACCTGTGCACACTTTCAACCTAGATTGCACCCCGTACACCCATTCGTTGTCGTCAAATCCAGGGTCTCCTTTACTCATTGCAGTAGGTACCTCAGAGAAGCCGGTCCGATTGCTTGACCTACGTTCAGGCTTGTCGACGCATGGTCTCCCCGGGCATGAATCTTCAGTCCTGTCCGTATCATGGGCTCCTCATCAGCCACACATATTGGCTTCTGCGTCGGCAGATAATAGAGTAATTCTCTTCGATATCCGCCGAGGAGGCCACAATTCAGCCATCGCTGCACTAGACATGGATGATGCTGTCGGACTTGTACGCCCGGGATCCATCCCAGCATCCTACCAGAGCCGCCCAGCATTCTCACCGCACGCTCGAGCCCATAATGGCGCTGTGACCGGCGTGCGGTGGACGTCCAGTGGTAGTCACCTGGTGACCGCTGGCCAGGACTCTCGGATTCGGGTCTGGGATGCCGGGACAGGTGCGAATACGCTTGTGCACTTCGGTCAGCGCGTGCGGAACAGTGTAACTTCGCACCTGGCCGAAAGGGCACCGCTAATTATACCTCGCGGAATGGTCATTCCAGGGCAAGAAACCCTTTTATGGCCGAATTTCAATGAGAGAGACGACCGCGGGGAGATCTTCATGTTTGAACTTCGAGAGGGGGCTTTTGTCAAACTCCTCCGCGTACCGGGACTTATGACCGGTCGTCAGCAGTTCCAGGGACGCTCAAGTGCCCTCAGCGCTGCGAGGATCAACGCCCTTGCTTGGCGCGGCAACGGTTCCTCAGGAGAAGGGATCGAGATGTATTCAGCCCACGGCGACGGGACCATTCGCACATGGGCCTCACGGGAACCCGAGGGTGAGCCGGATGATGAAGCCGCCGAAGCCGAACGAGCAGACCGCAAGCGCAAGCGCGACATTCTCGACGAACTCTACCGAGGATTTATAGGCTAAGCATACGATCAAGAAAATCTACGAAGGCACCAAATATAGCACAATAGTAAAAATCGTTTCATTCATCTATAATACATCATGTTCATGCTAGGCATATCCAGATATGCGTAGCGTTTACTCGTTCCTGATCTGATGCTCGCCAATAGCATCTTCATCCTCCGCGGAGAACCGCTCATAAGCACTGCGGTTCAAATTGGAATGCTTCAAGTTTCTGGACTCTCCCTTGGCACCAGGGTGGTTGGTGCCGATCAAGGTCCTCTTGGACTCGCCCTCAGCCGGGAAACTGTTACCGGTTCCGGTGATGACTTCGCCTGAGGGAGCCATGTCTCTTGTGCTGCGAGGCATGTCGGTGGAGTTGTCGGCGGCAAAAGCGGAGGTCGGGTGAGCGACACCGTAGTTATCAAACTGGGGGTCTTCGGAGCGTTGGTCGGGGCGCGGGACGGAGGGGATGGTGTTCATGATGCCTGCATCATTGGGAATGCGAGTGCCCTCGGGGGCCATGTCCTCGAGACGTCCGCCGCGGTGAGGATCAGAAGACATTTTGAGTGGTAGATGTGGTATTTGGGCTTGGTGATGTTTTCGCGTGGAATGGAGTGTTTTGGATTATTAAACAACTTTGTTCGAGTTTATTCTGGATTGGAAATAGACCGCAAGACCGGCTTGGGTTTATATAGCTGATGAGTTGGGCTGCACTGGCATCTGATGTCACCGTCCAGGCGCGGATGGAGTCTGGGCCATGATGAGGCTATGATATCAGCAGGGTCCCAGCGTGCATCTGAGCACAGGAAACCAGCAAATCGATGATGAAACATGCCAGGATCTATGGAATACTCCAACCCAAATCTAGCCGATGGTTCCATCCACCGCAGTTCTCGAAGCTGGAGACGAAGGCAAATCACGTCAGTCCCCAAGGTACCGCTATACTAAGTACCTTGACATATCATCACTGGCCCTTTCGGCACCGCCACATCATGGTCTGCAGCATGGCAGCCTTCTCTAACAGTACGCCATTCATAGTCGGTCTGTCTTCATTCCCGACTTCAGACCTGCTCTTCGAGCCTTCTTTATTCTGATTAACGTCATCGCCATGGCCATTCCTGACTCAGCATTCGGCATCCTCCCCAGCCAATCAGGAGGCATCCTCAGAAACAGTTCCTTTCTGCTTCACATCAACAACCACCATCTGTGCAATAGTACTCGATAAAGGCCTTTTCTGTGTCTTCCTCCGTGCTCGTAATATGATTGTTTAATCCGGCGATGCATAGTTTCAGCTGTATCGGTCCCAATCTACGTCAGTCAAACAACGAATGCGTCATCCACCACACGTGGCGACCGATAACACCAGACCAGATTCCCATGCAGCGACGTGAGATACCAGATACATACACAGAAGTATTGAGATGACGCTTTAGACACTCAACACTTTGCCCACAGTACCATTCCCGTCAGTCGCAGTCGCGTCCCCAGCACAACTACACTTCCCGCAAGCAGGAGAACGCCGGAGTAGACCTTCATTCCCCAGTAAGATCCGTCATCTTGGGCTAATATTGCGCCTCCAATGGGCCCTGTCACAAGTCCAGCGATTGATGCGAAAAAGAAGTTCAGTCCAGCCCAATATCCAATCTCTCGAGGCGGGGCTACGGGTGCCACCAATGCCACGAGAAGAGTGTAGTAGGCGCCCGACGTGAATCCAAACAGTACATCAAAGACGATGATGGCTGAGTTGCTGGTAGCCGGGATCCAAAGTGCCAACACCAGGATACCGGAGCAGACATTGAGAGAGATATAACTGTTGTATGTGCCGAACTTATCTGCGAACACGCCACAAAAGAAACGTCCAAAAAGACTACAGCGTACATCAATATATTGTTCCTGGTACTATTAAAGAGTGGGGGCAGAGACTCACCTTCCTGCATTCTGTATGGACACGAGGTACTGTGACAGATTGGTCTGCACTCCCACAGCCAATGACGATGTGACAATATAATTACTTGGGCACCACACCCCAAAGCTCAGCAAAATGCCGCTTACAAGAAGCAAGACCATCTTCACATCACAGAAAGGGCGCAAGAGGATCTCTCTGTTTAGCACTTCTGGACGTGGAGGCACGCGCTCCCTCACAGTGAGAGCAGCGATAATGAGAAAGAACAACATCATGAATGCGACAATTCGCATGGCCCAACCGAAGCCGACTTTGGGAATGAGTCGATTGATCATAATCGGCAATATTATACCTGCTATACCGGCGGAAGTAGAGATGATCCCGTACGCCAATCCGCACCGTTTGTTGAACCAGTTGGGCATGACACTCAAGACTGGCTGCGCTATGGCACAGAGACCTATTGGACTACAGATTCCCTGCGCGAGCAAAATCTGATAGTATTTGGTGGATATAGAAGCCATCATGACACCGAAGATATGGAAGAATGAGCCTCCGATGACGACTGCGCGCGGTCCAAAGGTATCACTCAGCCAGCCGACAATAGGGCCCTGTATAAATCTCGCACCATCAGTATGTTGAACACGAAGACCCACGAGCAAGCTATATCTTACTAAAGCAAGCATGAGAAAGACTTCGAGGGAAGAGATCCACGCGATCGTACTTGCAGAATATCCAGGAAACATGACATTCTGATAGTAGTTCTGGAACACGCCGATGCCTATTGTAAATTTTCATCTTGATTATTAGTGAACCCGAATATCCCAGCCTCCTCAACCATCGTCCATACAGCAACTTACTATGAAGCCATCCATAACTGGAAAACATCGCACACCATCCACCCACCACGATTAGCCACGCTGCTGTACCACCATCAGGGGCTGAGTCGTTTGGGTCGTCTTCTTGCGAGTCTTGAGACGTCTGTCTAGACGGTGGGGTGGCAGTCAGACACTCTTTAAACCTGCTGTTTCCAGTTTCTATGACTCGAGCATCACAAGCACCTTGGACTGGGCTCCTCACTACCGAAATGGACATTCTGAACGACCCCTCTTCGTCATAACAAGATGAGGTGTTCGATGATAATAGTTTCTCGCCACGAACAAATTACATATATCATAAGACATCACAGAGCTCTCTAGCACGCCCAGATCAGGATATTCGCTGGCATCAAGATAAGGCTAATTGGATAGAATATTCTCCGACTTGCAACATTCAGCTCACCAAGAACAAATCATTGCACCGTTGGACAGTCGAAGCTTATGCATAACGAAGTTCAATGACCCACCACAGCTGGCATGACGAGCCATGACAGACCTTTCATACGTAAGGCAGCCTATGTCAAACTTTTCAAAAACATCTGTTGCTATATATCCGTATTGACAAAGACTATCATTAATTCTCTAAGATCTGATAGATTGAACAGAAACGGATATACCTGTCCGGGATAAAGTATAAATCTGAACAAACCATATATGGCATATGTGCTGACCTGTGTTCGCACTCAAAATTCAGGATAAGCTTCGACGCATGCATGCACACTGTAGCGTGCCAACTCGGATCTCGTATCCACCAACAAATTGTGCCACGAAATCAATAACCCGAGTATTGAAACATAGAAAATGTGGCTGGCTGAAGAAAATCGAGCCTCACGAGTCATTCAATTATATTCATCAAGCGCTAAGCGGTCAATCATCTAGTACTAACCTACAAAGTCGCTGCTTCGCTATTGAGATATTCTCGACTCATATTTTCAATCATGTCCTCATTCATTTCTCACTTCTTTATTGTATTAGTCTCTTTCCTTTTCGTTATAACTCGTCTTGCTATCAACCACAGCATAGATTATGTTTAAACACACTTTATTTGTGACATATTAACTGGTAGTCTAAAGGACATGCTGAACTAACGCAAGTGCCTCAGACCGGCCCCAATATCACAGTAGAATTCTTGCTGCAGCACACCGCCAGTTGGTATGGGCCATATGGGTGGATCTGCAGCATGCATACACATCATAGTAAGCGATGAAGTTAGTTTATGCAAGGGGGCCTAGCTACCTACTAGGTTATATAGATAATGCATAGAAGCACGAGCTACGTGTACGACTGGAGGTGGAAGAACAACAAGCATGGTTGCATTGATACTGAAAATGGAAAGATAAAGATACATGCAATTTAATTATAGCTGAAAGCGAGTGACACGGATTATGGACGAAGGAATCCGAAAAAAAGATGATTAGGCAAAAGAATGACATGAAATGTATGGGACATTCTCAGGAATAAGAGATCCACGGATAATCTGCTGCTGCATGGCTTTTACAAGACGAGGGCCAGAAGGGCAACCAGACCGGTGACGATGGGGAAGAAACCGTGCGCCGGAGCCACCTGTGCGCCTGCGCCGGTAAACATGATGCTGTTCGTCGAGGGGTTCGGGGTGGAGGACGGTCCCGGCAAGTCGTAGCGGAAAGATGGCTCGAAGGCGGCAGCACCGCTGGGCTTGGGTGTAGGCAGACCAAGGCTGCTAGCGTCCGCTGCTCCACGGAAGGCTTCAGTTGGTGCGGGAACGTAGACGGGGATCATGTGGAAGGTGGAGGCCTCTTGGATGGTGATGGTTGAAGCAACAGTATCCAGGTTGCCGGGTATGGGGTCAGTGGGAGCAGGGCCCATTGCGGCGTTGGAGCTCATAGCCACAGGCTGTTGGGCAGCAGAGGATGCTACGGCGTCAGGGCCGTGCTCTGGTTCCGAGGGTTCAGAGTTGTATAGGGCTGATACACCAGTGGGATCGGCCATGGAAGCTGCGCCATTGTAAACGGGGTTAGACGGGGCGGCAGCTGGGGTGGACTCGGCAGGTGCGTTGTACATGGGAATGGACTCGATGCTGGGCCCGGTAGGCTGAGCCGGGGCATTGAAAAAGGGTGTAGACTGTGCGGCTCCTGCGGCGACTTCAGGTGCATTGTAGGCTGGTGTTGATTGAGCAACAGCATCAGCGGCTCCTGTGAAAGGCTCGTTGAAGACAGGCGCCCCATGTCCTGCGTGATCAGATAGCCCAGTGTTCCGACTCGGACCACCGCTCAACGTGCGGGTAACTGTGTGGACAACTTCATGGATGACTGGTGAGGCACAGCTTGATGAGTCAACCTCCTTAGCCGTATCATCTTCGCTGGAGTGAGCAATGGGATCAACACCTTCATCATGTTGTTCGTGCGAGTCATGCGAGTCGTGGGGTTGAGCGGATTCATGATGAGCGTCCACGTCGGTGTCCTTGACGTTGGCAGAGACAGAGTGGTCATCACTGGAAGCTTTATTTGTGTCCTGACTGAATACGTTGGTCACCGGGAGAATGGCAGAGTTTCCAGTGTCGATTCCAGATTCACCCTGGATGAGGCTGTCATCTGCGCGGTGATGGTGCCGATGAGGCTCATCCACCACGGTGTCTTTGTAGTCAGCATCCACGGAATGGTCATCCTTGCTCGCCTCGTTGACTTGCGACGAGAAAACATTGGTGATAGGGATAGTCGCAGAGTTTCCCGTATCAATTCCTGACTCCCCCTTGATCAAGTCGCGGGGCAGATGGGGATGTCCGTGGAAATGCCCGTGCTCGGGCCGATCAATTCTCGTATCTTTAATGTCTTCATCCACGGAGTGATCATCCTTGTGAGCCTCATTTACCTGTGATGAGAAACCGTTGCTGATTGGCAGGCTAGCGGAGTTGCCAGTATCAATGCCCGATTCTCCCTTGATCAGATCGCGAGGGCGGTGATCGTGAGGGCGGGCATGATGGACAGGCACCCCCTTCACAGCCGTGTTCTTCACGTCAGCGTCGACTGAGTGGTCATCCTTGCTAGCTTCGTTAACCTGAGAACTAAATGCGTTGGTAATTGGAATTGTAGCAGAGTTCCCGGTATCGATCCCCGACTCTCCCTTAATCAAGTCCCGTGGGTGATGGGGGTAAGGATGACCATGGACGGGAACTGGCACCGGCACTGGCCTTGCCTCTGGCTTCGTCTTGACTACAGTATTCTTCGTGTCTGTATCAACAGAGTGGTCGTCCTTACTCGCTTCGTTCACTTGAGAAGTAAATCCATTGGTAAAGGGAAGACTAGCAGAGTTGCCAGTATCGATTCCGGATTCCCCCTTGATCAGGTCCCGGGGGAGATGGGGATGGGGGCGAGTATGGTGGGCTGGCACCGGCACCGGCACCGCCTTGGGCTTCTGCTTGTCCTCGACCAGAGTGTTTTTCAAGTCGGCGTCCACGGAGTGGTCATCCTTGCTGGCCTCATTCACCTGGGATGTGAATCCATTGGTGAACGGAAGACTGGCAGAGTTACCAGTGTCGATTCCTGACTCGCCCTTGATCAAATCACGGGGCCAATGTCCGTGAGGGTGATGCACTGGCACTGGAACCGGCTTCGGCTCCGGCTTGGACTTGACCACAGTGTCTTTAGAGTTAACATCCACAGAGTGATCGTCCTTACTAGCTTCGTTGACCTGAGATCCGAAGCTGTTGGTGATCGGAAGACTGGCAGAGTTACCCGTGTCAATACCGCTTTCACCCTTTATCAAGTCACGGGGCCAGTGAGGATGGGGATGCTTGTGAGAGGGTGTCTTGATAAGAGTGTCCTTATCCTTGACATCTGTGGAGTGGTCGTCCTTAGATACTTCATTGACTTCGTTGGACGCCGCGTTGGTGAAAGGCAGTGAAGCTGAGTTTCCGGTGTCAATGCCGGATTCCCCCTTGATCAAGTCGCGCCCATGATGATGGTGAGGGACGTGCTCGGGCTTGGTAACATCGGTGTCCTTGACATTGACATCTGCAGAGTGGTTGTCATCGTAGGACTTATTGTCCGTAGAGCTGAAGATGTTCGTGATAGGAATAACGGCTTCATTTCCAGTGTCAATCCCAGACTCTCCGGAGATCAGATCCCGTGGAACATGGGGATGAGGGAAGTTGTGGTGATCGGGGTGCGCATGACCCGCGTCGTTGAGCACGCTCTTCTTCTTGTCTACGTCCACAGAATGGTCATCCTTGCTAGCCTCGTTGACCTGGGAGCTGACCACATTGGTGAATGGCAAAGACGCACTATTCCCCGTATCGATGCCAGACTCTCCATTGATCAGAGTGGGCTCTTCCCGTTCACCTCGGGGGTGATGGTGCGGCCAGTAGTGCTTTTCAGGGTGGCCCGGCTCAACCACAGCCGTGTTATCCTTGTTGACATCAACCGCGTGGTCATCCTTGCTTGCTTTGTTGACATTGGAGGAGAATGCGTTTGTAATAGGCAGCGAGGCGGAGTTTCCAGTATCAATGCCAGACTCGCCATTGATCAAAGTGGGTTCGTCATGATCACCGCGGGGGTGGTGGTGCGGGCGGTTGTGCTTTTCAGGATGTCCTGGCTTGACGATCGCCGTATCATCCTTGTTGGCATCGACCGCGTGGTCGTCCTTGCTTGCTTCGTTGACAGAGGACGAGAATCCGTTGGTAATCGGTAGGGAAGCAGAATTTCCAGTATCGATTCCTGACTCTCCCTTGATAAGGTCGTCACTGCCTCGAACCCCGTGGTGGTGGCCATGGCCTTCGGGGTGTACAGCGGTCTTGTCCACATTTACGTCCGCTGAGTGATCATCCGAGTAGGCCTCATTTACACCAGAGGTGAACACATTCGTGATCGGCAGTGTAGCCGAGTTTCCAGTGTCAATGCCTGATTCCCCCTTGATGAGGTCCTCGCTTCCTCGCACCGAGTGGTGGTGGTGATCCGGGTGCTTCGGGTGCTCCGGGTGCTCCACATCAACCACGTTCTTATCCTTGTTGACATCGGTAGAGTGGTCATCAGAATGAGCCTCGTTTACGGTGGAAGCAAATCCGTTCGTAAATGGCAGCGACGCAGAGTTGCCCGTGTCGATGCCTGACTCGCCACTGATCAAATCCTTGCCGTCTCTCACCCAGTGGTGGCCATGGTGGCCGTGGTGCTTATCCTCGTCGACAACCGTTTTGTCCTTGTTGATCTTAGACGAGTGGTCGTCGCTGTGCGCCTCATTGACAGTGGACGAGAAACCGTTCGTCACCGGCAACGATGCCGAGTTGCCCGTATCAATCCCACTTTCACCACTGATCAGGTCAGGCTCCGACCGCGCGTGGTGGTGTGGGTGGCCGTGGGCAGGGCCTTTCACAGCGCTCTCGTCCTTATCGATATGAACGGAATGGTCGCCTTCGTGGGACTCGTTCACCGTCTTCGACTTCACATTGGTGTGCGGGTCGTAGAAATGTTCGTTGCTATCTCCGCTGCCCTTCTGGTTGATTTCCTCCCTAGGCCAGTGGTGGCCGTGATGAGCATGCTCGTCCACAACCTTGTTCTTCGCGTCCACATCAACTGAATGATCGTCGGAATGCTCCTCATTCACGGTGGACGTAAAGCCATTGGTGATCGGGAGCGACGCCTCCTGGCCACCATCCACACCACTTTCTCCCGAGATCAGTGAAGCCTTGGCCATGGCAGCCAGCATGGCAATGGATATTCCACTTTGAAGTCCCTTCATTTTGCCGGAAGATTACAATTGTTATATCGATTTCGAAAGCGATAGAATACAGGGACGAATAGATCTTAATCAACGAATGACTTCGGCCAATAGGCCAGGGGAAGATCAGTTAGAAGGAACGTAACCAAAGACTGACCGAATAAAAGAAAGACCAGGCTTTGGCAGTTTGGATAACTCGTGGTTGCAGCATCATAGGACCCTGTTGCACCTTTTATTTTCGACCCCTTTGGAGGACATTTCCTTTGGTATGCTGTCGTCTTACCGCCAGTACAACAAACAAAGCCCTCCCCGGACATTGTTGACTGGAGAATGCCTTCAGGAATGGTTGAAGTCCGGTCCTGTGGCCCATGGGCAAAGCATCATCAGGCCCCGTCGTCGCAGGAGACACCATCCCATTGTGCCGTCCGCATTCCTTGGGACTGGATCGCGCGGAAAACAGGGGATTGGAATGCCTGGATCACGCAAAGTCCCAGATCGTCATAGGCTGCTTCACACGATGTCCCGTACCTAGCTGCCGTCCGGCTGATGAGGAAGGTTAGATTATTGTGATAGCCATTACGCCATCAACGCCTGCAGACAGCTCAGGGAAGGTGAATACTGGAAGCCAGCCAGTTCGGCTGTCAGTTTGGACGCCGCGTCGCGTGGCTTACTCCCCCTGTCCGCATGCCAGAACCTCGGCGGCAAGTCGCAAATTTTCTCCCTGCCTTTAATCGAAGGTTCAATTAATCGAAGTGTGGCGTCCAATTGGTTCTGAAATTCGACTAGTCGACTACTGATATTATTTCTTATGCAGGTATACGTTGTTGATTCAGCAATCAATTGCAAATTTTAAATTCAAATTCATTATTCATTGTTGTTAAGATGAGATGTATCCCGTCATCGACATTCACCCCTCATCGCCCTCACTGAAGAGGACCCAACGAGAGACAAACTTCCTATCAAGGAATATTACTCTCCAGAGCCGATCAGTCCGTAGACCGAAGGCAACACGTCGCCGTAGAGAAGGCTGGACGACGGTCGTGGCAGGCTCTGTGTAAGCTTTTCGATGTATGTAGAGAAAAGAAAAAGAAGAGGAAAGATCGTCGCCCGCGATCGCTTTTTGTAGTTCTTGTGCGTCACGTGAGCACTCCCGCTTAGCTTAGTGTCATCCACTCAGGCAGCCAGGCACCCGCCCCCAACAGGGTCAGGCACCAACTGCTTCCACCTCTCGCAAGATTGGAAGAGGTCTATCAAAGTCCATCCATTCAACGCCATACGTGTATCCACAGCCTGGAGCGTGTGTCATGGCGACTTATGTACAAGTTTTCCCTGCCGTTTCACTCACATGTACACAGAAGGACAACCCCATACCCTTTGCAACTCCTTTCCGACCCTTGATTATCATCCCTAGCCCATGACGCCTGTTTGCACCGCAGTTCCAGTTCGCCCGAATCACGCGTTGTGTATCTGGAGCAATCAGTGAGAGAGGCTTAAACCCCTACACACATGTTTGGCATGCCAAACCCACACCAGACTGACCACCAGCCATCAACCTATCTCCCAATCACCACCTGTTGGGTATCAGACTTCCACACAGCCCCTCCAACAGCAGCAGTAATCCCCAGCGCGATCGCAACCATGGTTCCAACTGTCACGACGGCAATCGTAGCCTTAACCGCCATGCGTTGCTTCCGACTCAGTCTCTGCATCCATCCGCAGCGTCGTTTCTTCTGAGCCCAGAGCTTCGACTCACGATGGCTTGTAGATTCCACTGGCTGTCGGTGAAGCGTCGGCGGGTCTTCGGGATCAAGGGGGCTGTATCTCGTCGTTGTCGCTTTGGCGGCCTTTTTCAGTCGGTCGATGGCTAGTGATGGTGTGGCATGGCGATAAAAAGGAGAGGATGGCTTTGCTCCATCAGCCGGGTTGAATTCCCCTTGTTGCAGTTCGGGAGTTGATGCGACGGACGCGGCTTCAGGGACTGTGGGGAGAGGAGTTGATCCAGATGCGGTGCGTCTCTCTTTCTGTATCAGCGGACGATCTGTCGACTGGCTGAGTGGACTCGTCATATTCATGCTGCTTAGGTAAAATGCGACTGTAGGGATGTAGTTACTCCGGACGCAAGTAGTGCTAAATCCGTGAAAGGATATCAGTCAACGAACACAAGACGGTAAGTGTTGATAACATAGGTGAGAGGGGTTTTAGGGGTATTGATATGGTTGAGGGGTTGCGGTGGTTGCGCCCCCTGGCTCAACACCTGGATGTTGGAAGGGGTTGGCCGATGGTGGCTTCCTTGGGGGTTGTACATCCACAGAATCAGGGGGGATTGTCCCACCTACATATGTACACCACAGTCTGCCCCTCTAGATATGATCAGACGTCTGGTAGATTCTTATCGACATGACAGTTCTCGTTATGAGAGGCTTGAGGTGAGGTTTGAAGAGGTATGGTAGTAGTCCCCAATTAGTGCAGATTGGCTGGATTGCTCGGGCAATGGAGGGATCTTAAGGTCTGGAACGTGGCCGCAGATGCAGGTCAACAACTGATTCACTGCTTCCAGAAATACATATACTTCAGGCGAAAAGTGTAACCTGCTCAGGTGAACTTGCTGGTGTAGGCGCGTGATACTAATGTATATATATAGTATGTATCCTGAAAGCTATAGATAGAATTTATTTCACAATCGCTTGATGTTCTTAGTAGTAGTAGCACGTATCAGTCGCAGTGGGACAATATTAATATGTAATTGCAAGTCATGCTAGGGAAGATATATATTTTTAGATGGACGGAGTTGCATCATCCATTCACCCCAGGAGTACTGAACTTGCAGCCATAGGAAGACTGTTAGACAAACTATTATCGCCGCTAAGTAGTACCAGTATTACAGAAGGAAGAAATCTAACACACTACAGCAATGCCTGAATCTTGATGCTCGCATCCATGATGTAAAATTAACATCAAGACGCCTTCATGCAGGAGGTTCTGACATCACATATAACGCTTGAGGTTTTTTTTTTTTTTTTTTTTTTTTTTTTTTTTTTTTTTTTTACCTTATGCAATTAATTATCTGCTAATTGATGTAAAGTTTATCTTACATGAATGAACAATCTACTTGCTCAAGCCCAGAATCCAAAAATCGTTTGTTCTACAAATCTCCTTGTCCAACGTTGATACAGGCTAGTAGAGGACTACGCCAAGGCACAACTGCCAGCCCTTCCAACTTACAGGATAACAATACCCGGAAGAGCTCTGATCCAAATAGACCGCCCCTCATTCACATCGCTCTTATGTCGCACAAGCCCAGAAACACTGAATCCCATTGTCACCTGGGATCTAGGCCCTGTTGCCCAGGTTATCAGTACATTTCTTACCAGGAATGGAATGAGTAACCAAGAATGGACGCCAGACAGGGATGAATGATCAAGGCCACTATGGAAAATAGGGGTCTCGTGTATTGAATCGGAGGTCCCGCGGATGACCCTGGATGCTTTCATCCCTTCGCCCCTGTCCTCCCTTTCTTGGCCTTATGGGCTCGCTCACTATGAGGTATTATGCCCAAAGGCATGCCAGTTACCTAATGGACTGGGCAATCTAAGGAAATTACCTATGAGGGCTCCGCTTTTTGGCTCGAGGCCTTGATTTCAGACATTGTAGAAAGAAGTATTACGGAGGATGAGCGGTTGATGAGTCTGATCTTCTGGGTTACCAGAATCGGTACGGCTGATGTTCTTGATGGGCAAACGGATACAGCACACTTTTGGACGTACCTCTTACAGTCAGCCAAAATTGAGATCCAATAATCAGAGAGCTCCTGCTTCCATACCATTTCCATGTTATGATGAAAGCCATAGTCTCGACGTAGCTCTTCGTTCGTGGAGATAACTGTCCTCTTACCTAGGTTTCAATGTTGAAACCAATTGATAAGCGCGTGTTTAGGATACTAGTAGTAGACATGCATTTACTGACTACTTTGGCTTCTATCCAAACCGAACGAGGGGATTTATGCTCGAGATTGTGCATGTTATGGTAAGCAGTCTCTGTGCTGGCGGTGGATCACGTGATTATCATGCTACATCTTATGCCATCTGTAAGCTGAACGAAAGGAAATCATCAGTATTAGCCGCTTTATATATATTAAATGTTCGAACGCTACAGGCGGAAGAAACGAAAGCAAAGAATACAATAAAAGTATGTTATATTACTATCTAGGAACGCGCAGCGCAACCAGCACGAAGAGGCGCTTGGTAGGCAGTCTAAGCACAGTCATATAATTAAGTTTATAGAATTACTATCTCAACACGGTCTCCTAGGCGAGGAAGTATATAAGAAGATATTATTTAAAACCATACTTTCTTTCTAAATAGATAATTTTATATATATTAAATCTAGTTTCTAGAATACTGAGGGGGGGTAGCTAATAGAATTATTTTTAAAAAATTATAAAAAATATAAAACTTCTTCTAATCTAGTAGTTTAATAAGACTGTTTACAAAATTGTAAATATCTACAATGTATTAGATTAATATAATATCTGATTTAATAAAATCTATCACGAATAAGTAGCGGTTATTTAGTCATCTGGTAGATCAGATATAAATACTATAATTAAGAATTTATAATAAATTAGTAATATTATTAATTAAGAATATTTTATTATTATCTAATATTTTAAAATAAAATATCTGTGCTAATTTTTTAATATATAAGGCATCTTTGGCGGCGGCATCAAACGCGTAGTATTTTATAATAATAAAAAAGAATATAATAATACTTTATTTATTAAAAAATCAGATAATAAGATCTTCTATATAAAAAATAATATAATTCTTAATAGACTTATTATCTTTGTAATTCACCTTTAGGGGCCGCCGCTTCCGGAAACGGCGTCGCCCGATGCGGTTATGCCGCTTCTCACCGCCAAACCTCTTGCCGCTATATCAGCCCTGGCCTGCCCGCTGGCGTAACCGTCACGTTATGTTTTCTTCCTCAATCTTACCACCGTCGCAACCCTTCGCCAAGGCGTCCTCAGCCATCCTCCTCAGCCATCCTCAGCCGGGTTGCTGTGTGATTTCCGCAGACCGGTGCCACCCGACCGGAGGATTCGCCTCCTAGCCTGAGCCCATCGGCATTTGTCCGTACCTGCGTACCCTTATTGGTATGCCTACACTAATGCGATGACGTCCCTGGGTTTGACTACTTGTTCAGAATACCTATTATATACCGTATGTCATACATGTGCTCCATTACCACAAGCCATTCCCGCCGTCTTTCAGCGTGCTTCGCTGAGCTTGTCCTCACAGTTATCTGAGACTGCGCCGCTTTCTTTATACGCGTCGTTCCAGTCTTGTCCGCATTCCAGATCCCATTACCGACCACATCTCCCCCCTGGGCGAGATGCGTGGTCGATGCCGTCTGTGGATTTTAGTTTGATTGGCTTGCATTCGCTGGTGTCCGGCTGAGACAGGGGCTGGTTTGCCACCTCATCCCAGAAGACCGTCGAGTGCACGCGGATGTCAGACATTCCGCAGCATAAGAACCCGCTCTAATTTTGTTCTCTCGGCGTGACACATTATATGCTGGGTTGGACTTCACGTCCTGATGTGGTTTTTGCTGTATGCAGTCATCGGGGCGCCGAAATGTGGGACCTCTGTCTGGCCATATCCAGCAGTAGAGGATCTGCTTTTACCACTTTTGGCATGAGCCCTATGCGGTGATGCAACCATCGCCGGATTAGGCTCTGTTTTCCCTAATAAGGCGATTTAAGCCATTGTATGGTACTCTGGCCTCCCGACGGTCAATGGATCCGACTTGCATATACGCGCTTCCGGCAGCAGCCGTTTATGGCGATTTTGCCTCCCATTCATAAGGGTCTCGGCTACTCCAGCTTCAGAATGCATATTTCCGTCGGGCAATTCCAAATACCCCAGTTACGGGGCGTTAACCAATTGTGGAGTCCAGCATCGGCAACAGAATCTATCGCACTCCATTCGGGGAACTGCAGAACGCCGAATCAGGCGTCGCTATCATGGTAAGGCTAAATTGGAAGGGGTGCGAACCGGCCTTTTCAGCAGATCCGACTCAGCAATGTCGGAATGGGTCCAGGAAGTGTTTGACACATACAAAAAGTGCGAAGGGCCTTCGCTTTTCTATCGGTGTCTGTGATTTGGTTTTTATTTTCCGTCTACTTAAGAGACAATATGAGCGCCTTCCTATTCTATAGACCCAACTCGAACCCCAATCGATACTCCAGAAGAGAGCGATTTAGCCCGCGATGTACCAAGTCTACTCCCAGCGCTCATACAATTATACCTCAGCCGTCCATCAAAGTAACGGCCAGCCCTGTTATGGAACCGTACAACCTTTCCGACAGGAACAACCTCGATCTATGCTGTAGAGATAACGGTATGTCAACATGCCTAGACATTCAATGCAACGCGCTGATCGCTCATCCAGCTCATTGCCCGCAGGTCCAGCCTACCAACGATAGTTGCAGCGCGACATCTGATAAGGACCGCACTTCATTTCATGGCCCATTTCCTGGGCCACAAATAGGTCGCGAGCTTGTTGGGACAGCAATGGCTGACAACGGTCACGACGATGCTGCTTCCATCTCGAATCAGTCAACTATCGAACGAAACACTTCAGGGCGCAACTCCCTGGATGAACCAGCATTGGCTCCAGCATCCGTGGATAGAGACATTGATCACGTGTCATTTTGTCAACAGTCTCGAGAAGCCCCCCCAACCCCCGAACGGCAGTGCTTCTCCCCTTCTTCAGACCAGGCGCATGCGCGACACACTTTAGAAGGTATTTCTAAGAACAATGACTTCCAGCCTGGAATACCGCTTACCCTAGCGGAGTTCGCGCCTCCAAACGCCGTCAACCGATCGTCACTGGAAGATTGGGGCTTCCATGATGAAACTCTACAATGCAGAAATAGCCTACATCAAGATCGTTTTATGCTTGAGGGTAAGTTGTGGACCATTAAGCTAGTAGTAGACTTGTGACTTTATCTGTTTCCTGCCACATTTCCAATTCTGACTATAGTATTAGCGGATAATTTCCACCTCCACGACATCACTGCTTCTGACTTCCATTCTCCGAGAAGTGACCGGCACGGATCAGAACTATTCCCCTTACATGAGAGTCCCGGCTTAACCGATGCACCTTTTCTAAATGATCAGGGCCATGGTATTGATGACGAATATTTAGATCCCAGCCCGCATCGACCGGTAACGCCGGTCAGGTCTATGTCCGAAGTATCTGATAAGGATCATTGCACTGCCACTGACGATGATGAAGACGTTCTTGATCCATTGGATGACACTCATGAGGACTATACTACATCGGCTGATGCACAATCACTCCCGAGCCCTGGAAGATATGGGGAACGTGCTTTTGGCGGGAGGCGTGACGAAGGATCATCCAAACTCAGTCCTAATGCAGAGTCGCATTTCTCACACAAGACGAAGGGTATAGACCCTGCGATTGATACCGCCAGGGAAGGCGATCGCCCAATATCCATGTCTAAATCCCCAACTTCGACCGAGTCGGAGAAGAAATATGTGGAATTTTCACACGTTGAGATATCGACCACTTCACCACGAACACTGCAACCTCGTATTCCATTTACCAAAGGGCATGTTGTTGACCAGACATGTTGCCATGCCCCACTGAGCCGAGGGCCGTGGCGCTTAGATGGGAATATACTGTCCATCGACATCAGAGAAGCCCAACGTATTCCCATTCGTGCTGGGACTTCTACAGTTCGAGTGCTAGATGGCCAGCTGTTTCAGACTATAACAATGAGCCTTGGGGCGGTTGATACAACATCCAAGCCGGCAAATTTTCCCAGAGTCACCAGGAAGAGGGGTGTCTCTGCAGCTAGAGGCCGACTTACCTCTGAGAGAAAACGATATCTCGTACGGTTGAGAGATACGGGATACTCGTGGAACCAAATAAGCGCCAAATTTCCTGGCAGAAAGAAGGAAAACCTCCAGGCAGCTTATTATAGAGAACTAAAGGGCTTGCAAACTCAGGTCTCCCAACCTTTGGAGCGCACTTCCAGCTCACATACTAGATCGAAGGGATCAGGCAATTCCGAGAGTCCAAAACCATGTCAGGTGAAGAGGACAAGATGTTCACGCTACAATCTCCGACGTAGGAGCGATCGTTGAGTTCAAACAGGCTACTAAAACAAATTGGAGAGCAGCCTTCCCTTTCATATTTTGGATTACACGAACTTTGCCACTACATGGAAGAAGCGTTCCTTACGCTCTATGAACTTCAAACGAACGACGCGATACTGATATTCTTCGGGAAGTGGCTGTAGCTGATTTCTGGCACAACCTCAACTTTAGTCCCTCATTGCACATTGTTTTATATTAGTCAGCTCCCCATAAGTAACGTAATCAACGATCGGACGGGCCACACGGTCAGGCGGGCCATCCTGAGATCCCATATAAAAGATATCTTTTTAATTCTAATATATAACAACCAATACTATTTCTAAGAAGCTCTAACTTCGTAGATAGATTATATATATACAAGAATAAATATTCCCTCAATTTTTTAAGATTTTTAAAATTTTTACTTTTATACTTAACTCAAATTCTTATATAATACATATATAATACAGGTATTGTAATATAATAAGTCTATAGATAAACTTATATTTATTTTTGGAAGGCATATAGATATTTCTTATATTATTTAGACTCTATATAGAAGAAATGTAATTCTTCTAGACCTGGGTGGTAGAAATATGTGTTCAAAAAGATATCTTTTGTATAGTATTACCAGATGGCCCGTCCGACCGTTGATTACGTTAGTTTGTTAACGTAATCAACGGGCCAGCGACAAATGGTGGGGAGCGACGAGCCTGTATTCCCGTATGTATACATATATATATCGCAGTACACACATATATCCGTCCGTAGATGAAGTAGTTCGTCCCACAGACGTCAGTTGTTTGACTCGAAAAACTCGCCCCAGTGTGACCGTGCGCGGCGTTCTCGGGCGATCAAGGGATGTATGTCGTTGCGAAGGTCATCTGCGATCACGGATACAGACTCTGGCTCCTCGAAGTCGTTGGAATAGTAAAGATCCAGCAGCTTGCTCGACGTCTCGAGGACGAGATCCTGACAGGTGTTCAGGAGGGTATAGCATGTACAATAGTAGGCATTTTGACCCTGCTGGCGGCCAATCCGACGGACAGACTCGACAATCGCTTCCATTGGTAGGTATTGGGGAGCGGCCCAGAGAAATGATGAAGTGGAATCTCAGTGTTGTGCTGGTCGATCTCCCAAACGTGCATTTAACCCGAAGGATACTCCGTACCGTACATCGCCGCAGTTGGACCGACCATTCGTTCCAGCGTTTGTCCCCAGATACCGATCTGTGCCATAGAAACATGCGGACGTGATATTTCTGCTGCCGTGATTAAATCGCGGATTATGTCTCCATCCTAATTTCATCACAAGACAACGGACTCGCTCACTAACTTGAGGTGAGACGGCCGAGACAGGACGCCCTCCCTGATATTGGGCGACCACCTTGATTTGTACTGCAAGCCGTTGCATCGACAGCACGGGCTACAATGCAGTATAAGTTTTCCGAGTCCGACGAAGAATCATAAAAATGTCGACCGATGGCCGCTATGAACCGCCGTACCCCTCCCCCCTCCGCTCGCTTCTATCCTGCCTCCTACCACCCCTCTGCCGCGGTTGTACTGTGCTTACTCGCAAAATGAATACTACTGTACTGTAAGGTCAAGAAGTAAAGTATCAATTTTACAAAACGTGTCCATGAGTGCCGAGAAGATTGATATTATCACCTAACCGTATGCAGACTAGTGTAATAACAATAGGATTGAAAAAGAATCTGGAGGCTCTGGAAGGCATGGTAATTGTGCAAGATACTGTAAAATGATGTCCACACGCCTACCAGCAAGCGGTGTTCTGATCAAGTGCTACCTGATAGAACCTTCGGCTTTCTAGTACAGAGCACGAAAAGATGACGAACTTTCTTTCTGTATTGTAGTATTAGAGCTCTTTTCCATTCTCAATTCAGCTGTGAAAGATCATCTTCAGTAACGATGAAATGAATGTGATCTATGTCTTCAGCATGCGTGGAAACCCTCATCAGGTAATGAGAAGGTACAGAGAATCTGAAGACATGTGGTACATGTACAATATCGCGTGTTTGCTTCATCAACTCCCACCAGTTGCGACCGTAGCCCTTGAACCCTGTTACCTCGCTTGCGAAACTCCTGCCACTAAAATCCTCGTTGAATGACACACCCCTGACTCCATTCCTCCAGCCGTGGTAGCGGTACCTTTTCCAGACATCACCAGCCACATTATGGTTTTTTTCCAGCTTGCAGGACACTTCATTCTCTATCTTATCCATCCCAGGGGGGTCGGGGCCATTTGAATCGAGATCAAGCAGCGATATGGAGTACTGCAGAGATTCATGGTCTAATGTATCCATATTGAAAGCAGCAAGGATGTCAAAAGGCGACAAGTATGGCTGAAGGCGTGACAAGAGAGTCATCCAATTCCAGAGTAGTGTATCATCATGATCCAATATCAAGGCATCGTCTGTGCGTGACGATACTGCCCAATCCAAGAGAGTGTTGGGGTCTTGGAGAATATGTAGAAGCATGAAGTTGGATACAAAATCAAAAACTTCCAGGACCTGAACCGATTCTTCCAGGGTGCGAGTCGGGTTATCAGACCACATAGACAGAACGTTTGTATAAAGCTTATCAGAGCTTTTCGACGATCGGCACAAGGTAGCAAATTGTAGCATTTTGGTATCCAGAAAGCGGGCCATGACTGCCCGATAGAATTCTCCTTTGGCAACAACAGGAACTGGCCGGCCTGAAACCTGTCTGTCTAATTTACCTGTAATCACACATTTCTGATCGGAATGCAGCGCCAGGGCGTATTTCAGCTCTTGCTCTCTTGTCATAGATTCCAGATCGACAAATGACAGGACGGAACGGTAGTCTTCGAAATGTTCCAGATATGTTAGTCGAAGCCAGCTTGTCTGTTGCCACCAGCTAAGTACCTAAGATGCCGATCTGTCACTTGCTTGCTGGTGGCTTGAGGTTGGTCGTCGAGGTCAACTTCAGAGTAATTTCCCAACATCCAAGCATCAATCTGTTGAAGTGGTTCTGTTGGGAGTCTGCATGCTGAGCTCCCTTCAGCCCCATACATCCTATCATGCAATAGACACAGAGAATGATCATATTTGTGGTAGTCGGATTTCCGCTATTTGGGATCAGCATCAGAATAAAAGGTGCGAGGCTGGAGATGGTACAATTATGGACCAAAGTATAGTAGCTTTGTATCGATTGTAGACCGTGTGTAGGGCTTTACACGTTTACGCAAGACATGCAACATCGTCCAGACAATGTAGAAGCTTGAATACCATTAATAGGAGCTCCGTCGGGAGCAATGGGAAACTGGCCATCCCAAACTGCGCAGCGCTCAACTAGTTGGATGGAGACTAATTGGGTATCTACTCCTACTCAACGGGAGATCTTGGGTTGCTGAGCGGGGAAGAATGATCTTCCGTACCGTTGCCCGACCCGCCGTACGTAGGGATCGGGAAAGAATCTGGAGACTCTGGGGTAGCGCCTGAAGCGCACCTTGGTACGGTTCACTTCTCTCGTGGCATGTATCTGCATGATGGAGTGTGACATTTGCAACCGCATACCAGTTATGAAAAGGTAACAAGTGTCCATGGCAAGGCATTAATACTATTGTTACTGTAGTTTAGCGGCCGATCTGTGGATGTTTTTCATACATGTTGAAGATATTTCTTCATCGTACCTCATCTATTACTAGACCCGCATGCTTGAAATGGACTCTGGCACTATTCTCTCGAGCTCCCACTGTATCTGCGCACTGTGCGAGATAATTTTCAAGGCCTTGACTAGGGTCTTCCTCGTAGAGGTACCAATATCGCCTTATAAAGGCCTTCAGCTCGGCAAAGGACCCTTCAATTGGGTTCAGATCAGGCGAGTACGGCGGTAGGAATAATAATTTGACCCCCTTCTCGCAGCATAACTGCTCTACTTACTCGGAATGATGAAATGCAGCATTATCCATTACAAGCACGGACCTTTCCTCTGGGTACTTCCTACAGTACCGAAGGAGATCTTCAATGAACTCCTCAAAGACAACTGCGTCTGTTGTGCGTTTGAAGATGTGGAACAAGACAATACCATCTTAGGAGTATGCAGGGAGAATTTGGTAATGTTAATCGCGATGAAACTAGGTACTTGAACTGGTGCAATACTACTAGGGGCCCAGCCCATGCGTCTGAATCCTATCCGCCTGTCACATCCAGATTCATTAATAAACACCAGTTGGTATGTCTTAAATTCAGATATGTCATGGATATATTCATTGCATAGATCAGAATTCTGCTCTTTTGCTTTCTGTTAAACTGTTTTTTTGGACTAACCAACCAAGGAAAGCGCCCTGCTTATGCTGCTGGTTGCTATTTACAGGCCAAATTTATTCCAGAGGAACATTGCCATCTCGTCTATGTATAAGTCAGGCTTTTCGAGAAGATATTCGCATAGTTCTTCCAGCATGATTGGTGTGATTAATCTTGCTCTTCCAACACGAGTTTGCGGCGCTCTAGACCCGCAGGTTGGAGCGGATATATTTAACCGCCTGCTTACTGCATTCGGCAGCTTTAGCGGTTTTCAAAATAGACGTGCCGCAATTCGTCATAGAGCAAATAAGCTGGATCTTCGATGGTGATAGGTGTAGTACTATTGTTGTGCTATCTTTAGCAGTATAGCAACTTGACAGTCTGTTTAAAAAGAAAGTCGAAAAGCAACAGTGAGATGCCCCTGTTGTAGCATTGCCTGGACACAGAAGCTTCTAGATTGTAGTATCTCTCTTACATGTACTACTGGAAGATTAATAAGTAAGGTCATTAAAGTATAAAACATGTCCATCACTGGCAAGAGCACTATTGTGCCCGGCTGACTGTATAGAGACTAGTGTAGAAAGGCTAGGGTTTGGGAAAGAATATGGAGACTCTGGGGTAGGCATGGTAATTGTGCAAGATCCTGTACAAATGGTACTCTCTATTAATCTCTGTGCTTCCACGATTACACATTTTAGACATGCCGTTAAGTGCCATCATATGCATTACATGTCATTACAGTACACTAGTATATCCCCACAAACCATCCTTTTGAAGTAGTTCCAAGTTAGGCCTAGCGTGGCTACACGTGGGGTCGCAGAAACAATCGTGCAACTGGTGACACCAGTATCCGAAGCCTTGTAAGTTCTAGAAAAAACCACCGGAGTGGCAGGGATCAGTAGAGCGGGAGAAGGAATACTGTAAGAAAAGAGGGTTGATACCAAATCGACCGTCGTCAATTGAAATCGCGGTTGTGTTGTGTGTGGCGAGCGGAAACTAATCGCGGCCTGATGGCGGTTCCGCCTGCGGGTGATCCCGAGAACAACCTCGAGGACTCCGGAAAACTCTACAGGTGACAGGGATGAAGCTGGCCTCCTACTAGGAGAAAGGGATGAGCAACGCGGGCATAAACTAAAATTGTGACCATCCCGGCAGTCAACTTCCTGTCCTTTGGGGATTGAAAAACAACAATTATAATTAAAGTAGTGGGAACTGTGATCAACAATTTGAAGGATATCAACCAGTGCTAAAGCATGATCATTGAATTGATATAACAAGAGCTACAGCAAATTCGGAATGAACAGCAAAGTCTCTAAAACCAGAATATACAGCTAATTAAGGAAGTCCACGATCTGTAAGTATGGTTTGACACCTGGGCAGCCTCTTCTCAGCCCAGAACATGGGCCGCGGTCGCAGCTGAAGTGGCAGGCGGAGAGGCTGAACAGAGAATGCCCCGGACTCTGAAAGGAACTGAACTGTATTTGGATCAGCACAGCACGCCCGACAAAAGACGCAGATAACGGAGACAATGTGCTAATCACGAGGTATTTGCCTACTGATATTGCTAATACGCGTATCCGCGCAGCTCTGTTGCATGCGGAAGCTATCAAGGACACTGAGGTTGCGGGAATAGGGACCACCAAAACAGGCTATGTCATTTGGTTCAAAGATGAATAGTTGGCAGCCACAGCCTGAAACAACCCCAAGTGGCTGGGAGAGCTAGGCAATGAGACAAATTTTGTAAACTTGCTTTGGAGTGGTATTACACCGTATCCCGACTGGGGACTTCGATGTGGACTGAAAAAAGGAGATAGCATTGAAAAGATCATATAGGAAAATGACCTAGCGGGAAAAGGATACCAGATTGAAGATATTGCGTGGTTGAAGAGGAAAGAAATTCCTGTAGGGCGCTCCGCAATGATGGGAATCTAGCTAAATATCCTGGAAGCCGCTGAGATTATTCTTAATAATGGGCTTCTGGCGGGACAGAGACACATCGGGAGTGTGGAACCATATCGGGTGGAATGAAAGAGGTGCCGTCGCTGTCAACAATTTGGCTATCTCGCCTGGTTATGTACGGAGCGGGTCCGCTGCGGACACTGCGCCGGACCCTATGATTAATGTTACTGTTTTCCCGGGGTAAGACCCCGGTGCTCAGACTGCAATGAGGAACATCCCACTGGAGATTGGAGGTGTCAGAAGCTCCTTGATTCCCGGTTCTCTAAGTGACCTTGCACAATATCCGTATTCTACAGTTGAATATCATGAAATCTAGGGCAGGAATGGAAGCCCTCATAAATGACCACTAAATGACAAATCTTGATCTCTTAATCTAGGAATCTCTAATCTCCGCGTACCGTATCCACGTTAATTACAGTGTATGGCGGCTCTACCGCCCTACTTATACTGAGGAAGCTACGCAGATCCGCAGTCTGCTTTATGTTAATAAATGGATGTTAATATTATTACATCGACAGATTCACTGCAATCACCCTGAACTGGTCGCGGTCAAAATCTGGATAACAAATATCCAATATCTCGTCTTCTTGATCTATATCCCGTTTACCACGCTTCTTTAACTAATCTATAAATCTAGTGCCTAGCAACTACTATGCCTAGCAACTACTAGACACAATCTAAATGATTATTGAGGAACATTCAAATAGCACAAACAGAATAATGAAACTGATTCTGGCTGGGGATTCTAATTACTAATATCTGGTATAGAATTACCAGCCGATTACTCCCAGCCTTATTAAACATGCCGATGAGCTCATTAATTTCTTTCAGATATATTGATTCTAATAGTACTTACCACGGGATATACTGATATACTGGGCTCTACACAACCCAGGATAATTATCCATGATAGATCTCACTGTGACTGATGACTCCGCGAGACTGATCCAATGCTAACTATATCATGATAATTACGGGTCTGACTACCGTGGAATTCTCTCAGAAGGGATCTACAGCCTAGGTGAAATAGAGTATTAAATTCAAAGAGAGTATACGACCGGGAAAAATGGGATAAGATTGGTCAGGATATTCAGGTCCAGATAATCATCTTATCTACTATTTTATTTAGTACAGTTACAACAGCTGACTGGACTAAGCGGTGGAGAAGCTGATTAGCTTTACTGTTACTACTTTTGATTGATATATTCCAAGGCACCAACCATCGCTATATTTTAAATGGCGGTTTACCCCTGTACTCAAAGTCTAACAGGTTAGAGTTAACCAAGCTTGCTGAAAATGGCAGAGTAGCTGTGTAGACCTGGGACTGTGATATCCCAGTTCTAAGGCTCTCTTTGCAGA